>NC_056736.1:781801174-782006174 GCF_019279795.1 Protopterus annectens | reverse complement strand
GAGAAAACAGAATCTCCTAGTTGTTTTTCGGTTATATTAATTTTTATGTGGTGTTTATTAGTGGAACGCAGGGTTCTGTTAGTATCATAAGGTTAAAGTAATATTTGAAGGGCAGGTGTTTCCTCAGGCTCATTGAGGATTTTATGGGCCATAGTTAACTGGGGGTAGTGAAGGAGCTGGGGCAGCTCCTGCCAGCTGAGTTGTTTGAGTTCTATACAATAGTGAACTCTAACTGGTAAGTTAGTAGCATATCTGGAAATTTTATTGCAACAGGATTCAAGCTTTGCTAACTCTGATTTTTTTTTAGATTTGAGAGAATGGGCTGTACATACAGCAGAGTGTAGATTAAGTGAGATTTGGTAATGTTAGCTTTAGTATTTTTAGTGAAGTAGTGTTTGTTCATATACGGTGTTCCATGTTTTTTGTGTACTTTCTTTTTTTTTTACTGTTAGGGAAATGTAAATATCAAATTTTAAGTTGCTATCAATTTTGGCTCCTGAAAGTTTGGTGTGTGGTTATGGGGAGATGATGGTGTAATTTAGTGATACGATGTTGAAAGTGTTAGTGGAAGAGGCTGATTTAGTGGTTTGGAAAATCATAAGTTTGGTTTTTTTGGGGTTTAAAATTAGTTGGGAGTTTGTAATCCAGGTCTCTACTGCTAGAAAGGATTGCTGTGTTAAATGTTGAGGTTATTGAGGGAACATCACATATCACTGTGGAATCGTCTGCATATTAGACGAGAGATGCTTTTGAGGTTGTGGTGTGGAGGTTATTTGTAAATATTGAGAAAAGTAGTGGGCCTAAGACTCAGCCTTGAGGGACACTTAGAGTCACTGGTAGAAGGGGTGATACAGTCTATTGCCATGAGACTGGTTGCTGTTGTCTAATAAGGTAATCCTGGAACCAGGCAAGGGAAGATTGACAAAAGTTTAGATCAGAGAGACCATTTAGAAGTTTACTATGAGAAACCATATCAAAGGCTTTTGATAGGTCAAGGAATGTAGAGGATATATATTGTTATTTCTGTGATAGTTAACAGTACTGGTGAAAGACATTAGAGCGGTTGATGTACTATGATATGATCGAAAGCTGTGCTGAGTATTGGTTAGAAGTTTGTTAGTATGCAGGTAATCAGCAACTTGCCCGTGAATGACTCTCTCTAGTATTTTGAACAGTGGTGATAATATTGCAATTGGGCGCTAGTTAGAGAGATCTGTTGAACAGCCACCTTTATGTAGGGGTATAACATGAGAGGTTTTCCAAATGGGAGGGTCTTGTTGTTCTGCTATGGATCTATTGATAAGAATTGATATTGGGTAGGCTATTCCATCTGCTGTTAGTTTTAGGAATCAGTGGGTACGTTATCTGCAGCTAATGTGGTGGGTTTTAGCTTTTTAAGCAGTTTTATGATCATCTCTGTAGCTACAGGCTGCATGGAGAAGGTGGATTTAATATTGGAAGAGGCAATGGTAGCTTTGATAGGTGAGGGGGAGTTGATTGCTGAACAATGCTAAGATAGTTTTGGTAAAGTATTTATTAAATTGTGTGGCAATGTCAGTATTATTAGTAGTGGTGTGAGGGGGTGTACTGGCTTTGCCTGGTAGATGTATATTATTTATAGCTGTCCAGGACTTTTATGGGTAATTGCAGTTATTAGATTGTATTTCTGAGTAGTAATTTATTTTTCTTTGCTTAATTTGCTGCTTTGCTTTGTTTCTAAGTTCATGGTAGGTTTGTAGAGTGGGTTGGGACTTTCTTTTAGTCCAGGTTGCACAAGCCTTGTCTTTAGTATGGTGCATATTTTGATTTCACATGTATATTTCTGCTAGGAGCCTAAGAGTTTAATATAGATAGGAAGGTAGAGTTAAAGTATTCAATAGCTTCCTGAAGGGGTAGAAGTTTCAGTGGTGTCCAGTTATAGCGTTTGATTATATCTATAAGGTTGTTCGAGTTTGGTTGTTTCCTGCTTCTTATTTGTTTAAATGTAGTTTGTTTAGTTGTGTTAGCTCGTTTCCTAAGCAAATAGGTTGGGAAGTGGTCACTGAGACTGTCTAGAAGACAGCCAGAGTAGGAGTCGAGAGCTGACCTATTTGTCAATATCCAGTCTACAGAGAAATGCTTGTTGGATGGCTTATTAATCCTAGTGGGTGACTGGATGTGTGAAGCCGTGCAGGTTGATGCAATTTTTGGGGTGTGGGGAGTTGCATTCTAACCAGTCAATATTGAAGTTGCCCATAATAATTGTTTCCTGAGGTAATATTTTTCTGTTCCAGTGTAATATATTTTCCAACGTATATAAAATGTATATAAAAATTGATGTACAGCCTGCAGTTGACAACAGAACAATGCAAGGTTTAATGACACCCAATTCAATTATGCAAGCATTCTAAACAGGTAATTATTAGAAAGTGAACTAGTCACAAATAGGTCAATCATATTTCCACATCAAGCCAAGAACTAAATGACTTGAATTTAAAATAAGCCCAATAGCACAGGGACAGGGTACTAATCTGCAGCTCTGGCAACTTGAATTCAGGCGTGAACTCGTGATCTTGGAAAGGAATGTTGAAAGAGGGGGAGACAGGACTAAGAGGTTAATGGCCAGCTCTCGTATCTTGGAAGAAGACTGTGGGGAAACCTGATGCCAATGCTGCACTGGATGGAGAGCAGGATCTCACTGGCCATCTCATTTTTATGCAGTGGGTAGTGATGTCATCCTGACATTACTGCACGTGTTACTTTCACAGCTAGGATAAATCACAAGCTGACCCAAGAATTATGGCTCTCTGGCTTCAGTCTCTGTACTCTCCATCAGATCCTTTGATCCTTTGATCCTAAGGCTTAATAGACTGTTACCACTTAGGTCAACTTCCTGAGGAGTCAAAAGGCCTACATGATGAAAAATTATATCTGGTTTAACCAATAGGTGCAATCAGGAAATCCAGCGATGGATAAGTAGGGAAACCATAGGTAAAAGACTGTGGCTGTGAGGGTTGGGGGTGACATAAAAAAATAAATAAATGAATAGATTTAAAAAGTAAATTACTTGAACTTGAATAATGTTTGTCAATGAATTGCAATGGCTGCCTGAATGCTCAAACTCTAGAGGAATGCCACTTACTGCAGACAGAGATAATTCTGTCTTATCTGAACTGTATGTTAGAGTTTTAATTACTATTATTAGTAGTATCACATAAATGCGTGTGTGTGTGAGTGCATGCACACACGCATGTGCATGTGTATATGTGTGATAGAGATTGAACAAATACATGTACAAGTATGTGTAAGTGCATGTCTGTTGCATCTGAGTGTGTGTGCATCTTTATGTGTGTGACTGTGTGTGTGCATATCTTCATGCATGCTTGTTTTAATTTTCAGGAACATTTAGTATATAGGTATTTGTATACTGTGTGTGTGTTGGGGCTAGAGGTGTGTGTGTGTGTGTGTGTGTGTGTGTGTGTGTGTGTGTGTGTGTGTGTGTGTGTGTGTGTGTGTGTGTGTGTATGTTTGTGTGCGCATGTGTTTGCATTCATATGTGCAGGTATTCATGTTTGAAGGTGAAGGGGAAGACAAATAATTTGAGTGGATAACAGGGAGTACTAGATGTTAGGTCCCTGCACTTAGAGTGCCAGATAGTATACACACACACACACACACACACACACACACACACACACACACACACACACACACACACACACACACACACACACACACACACACACACACACACACACACACACACACACACACACACACACACACACACACACGTATATTTACTACCTCAGTCCTATATATGCTATTTATCATCAGAGGTGCAGCTAGCTATTCAGACACCCAGTATTGTGCCCCACTCCTGCATCACTCTCAACTTTAAGTTCAGAAGTAAAAAAAATAAAAAAAAAAATCTACAAAGAAAGATCTGTTTGTGATCTGGTGCTCATTATCTAAGCAGCAAGCCAGGTTGATTCTTCCCCATTTACATTCCTCAAACATTTAAATTATTCAGCTATAGCAAACTGCTTGCTACATTTGTAACAAGCAGCTGCTACACTTTATGCCACACACAGAGCACTAAGCACTTCATTTCTGACAGCAAATGCAATAAATGCCAGTAATGCACTTAAGGCTGGTAAGGATGTGCAGATCATGACCCCTAACACTTCGCACCTAGGGCAGCTGCCCCATGCCCCCCACCTTAACTTTGTTTTTGTTTATTATGCCTGTAATGCTGGTTTTAGAATTTTTAATTAATTAATATTACTGAGCAGTTTTTACATGACAATTAAAGCAAATATAAGATAGCATAATTGTAACCATAAAATAAAAAAAGACAAAATAAGGGACAGTGTGATTTATATATACATACAAATATGAAATGAAACGCAGCTAGAACACAAGGTAAGTTTAGAGTTAATTTAGTTGCAAATGATGAGATGTGCAATGTGAAGAGAAGTGCCATTTTACTAGATACATGATTATTCTTGGTGTGGGCAGAAGTCCAAAACTCTGACACAACCAAAAAAATAAACACCAAAAAAGAGAAAAATTAAATCATAAAACAGGGATTTGGGGAGAATGTGATTTGTTTTGTTTCTACAAAACATGCATCCAGAAAGACAACAAACAAATCCATCTTTTACTGAAAGGCCTACATACTATGTCTGTTGAAGATAGGTCAACAAGAGAAAGGAGAACAGCTGAACATTATAGAGTGCATGCAGATAATAAATAGCTCTGCCTGCATTCAATTGCACAAAAGGAGAAAAAACACAGCAGACGTGCACATCATCAGGACTGCTCATGGCACAAAAATAAACAAGAGTGATGCCAGAGCTGAAGCAATGCAGCTTGGCAGCACAGGCATCTCACCCATTTGGTAACTCCTGCTATCAATAATTCCAGTGGTGATCAGTTAATGACAGCTTATAAGCTGTCACACAATTTTAAAGCAACAAAAGTTATTAGCATGTCAAATAATGTAGTATCCTGGTAACTTGCTGCTGCCTTCATTGGGAAAGAATTGTTTAACATTTATGAACCTGTCAATAAAATTGATTGCAGTTAGTAGCAGCTTGTTAACTCTCAAGTTTCCTTTTTTTTCTATTTTTAAGCTGCATATGCAGATTTGTAGCCCCTACAAGTTAGCACTCAAGGTAGTAGCCTCTCAACCCCCCTTTGCATGATGTTGAATGATGCACAGCTTCATTTACTGAAAGATATATATGAGACGATTGCTCATTTCAAACTTGTGATAAGTGAGCAGTTCTTCCTATATATCTAATTGATCTAAAACTTTATGAGTAACCAACCAGTAAGCTCAAGCAGTCCAAATATTGCATTAAAATATAGCTCTTCTGGTTACCATAGATTGGGAAAGAGGATTTGCCAATAACTCTTAAGGATTATAGGTTCATAGATTCATAGGTGTTTCATAGGTGTTTACTAGGCTAACAACCACAAGGTTCTTTTTAAGCCTAGCCATGCATCCCAAATCTCTGACAAGTTCTGATACTCTTGATAAGTGCAAGCATGGGCCTGGGAGATGAACCATTTATAGGTTACCTCTGTCCATTAGAGATATAGGTGCCAAACCAGGGATGAATTTCTGGTTTCCCATCCAATTGTCCAAGTTGCACTTGAATTGGGTTAAGGAGGAACTCTGCTTCACATGGATGGGGAGTCTGTTCCATAGATGGGGTAGTCGCTGGGATACATACCTATCTTTCCAGCAGGTCCTGTTTATATCACAGGCAAGGTTTAAGTCTTTATAATGGGTAATCCTGGTGCTGTTTGTTTTGTGGATATAGAGGAGGTCCATCAGAGTGGGGTCTGACAATGCACTGTATGCCACGCATAGATATCCCTCAAAAGCCTGCAGGAGACAGAATACAGAGATAGGGCCCTGAAGCAGTTTGCATAGGACATATTACTTATGCCCTGTATTCTTTTAGAGAGGAACCTCTATGGATGTTCCAGTTGTTGGATATGCCTGGTTATGTACATACCAAAGGGGGCATTGTACTCAATGATAGGCCTGATGAATGCCAAAAACAGTGGAACAATGACTTCCTTGGACTAAGATGCCATACCTTTGTTTATAAGCTGCGCAACATAGAATGATTTCCTGACCACTGTAGACACCTGATGATCAAAGGCTAGATTCCTATCTATGTGTGTCCCTAAGTCCCTGACTACTGCATCAACTCTTAGTGGTGTGTTGTCAATATGATAGTTACCAGGGGTGGATGACTTCCCAAAGGATACTATTAAGCATTTCTTGGCATTTAGTTTTAGTCCATGACTCTGACACCAGATGTTTGTCTGTGTCAGCCCCTCCTGGAGAACATTTGCGTCAGTGTGAGATTCAATGACAGCTCCTTATTTGCAATCATCTGCAAATTTAGTCAGCCAGACACCACTGACATTGGCCTTCACTTCTGAGAAGTAAATGCCAAAAAGGAGCGGTCCACTTGTGACTGGCCTCTTTGTATAGGTGGACTCCCCAATTCTAACTTCCTGGATCCTGTCTATGAGCCAGCTGGCTATCCACCAAGTGACATACAGGTTTGTACCTAACCTCTTGAGTTTGTCAATAATACCTGAGTGGGGTATTGTGTCAAATGCCTTGGCCAGGTCAAGGTAGGCAGTATGAATGACTATGCCCTCATCCTTTGCTTTGCTGACCTTCTCTAAGAAGTCCACAGAGTTAAGTAGGCATGACCTGCCCTTGATGAAACCAAACTGGCTTGGTCTAGTGTCTGGAGGTTTACTATATCTCTGTTGATCATATCCATGATAATTCCTTCCATGGCTTTACATATAAGACTAGTGAGACGTATGGGTCTGTAGTTTTTAGGGTCTGTAGATGGCCCACCTTTGTGAAGAGGGATGATTGTTGCCTTTCCCCATTCATGAGACATGAAGCCTGTTTGGAGGCTACAGTTAAAAATGTAATTCCAGAGGCCCTGCTAGGCCATGTTTCATGCTAGCAAAGCTAGAAAGCATCTTAGGATAGTATCTGGGCCCACTGATGCAGTGTTCTTGGTCTTAGAGAGAGCATTAAGGACCTGTTCCCTAGTGATAGTAGGGTGAGTTATATTTGATGATATTTCCTGAGAGAAGCTTGAGGGGGAGAGACGGATAAAGTTGGAGCTGAATTTATCAGCCAAGAGGTTTGCTATATCTTCTGGCTCAGTATAGGTGGCTCCATTTATAATGAGCTCTGCACACAACTGTGTATTGCCTTTGAGGTTGAGGACATAGCTAAAGAATGTTTTGTGGTTGTCCTTGGCCTAGGAGGCCAAACTTACCTCACATTTGACTTTGGTAGACGTTATGTGTCCTCTAAAATGTTTGTTTAGTTTGATGAGAGTGCTTTTATCGTGCTGGATGCTGCACCTCCTAATTTTTGCCATGATTTTCTTCCCCCTGTTATACAGATGACTGATCTTGTGATTCCACTAGGGTGGCTTGTTTTTTTAGTTAGTTCTGTACTTCTTCCTGGTGGATACAGCTTCCTCTATGCAGCTATTAACATGCTTGTACAGGGTTTCTGTGAACAGTCCTTCACAGGCATTGGAATTTCTTTAGATGTAGCATTTCTAATAGAGCTGGGTCAGACATGGCTTTATAAGTCAAGCAGAGATCACTTCTAAGTAGGCGATATGAGACAGAGAATAGTTGGAATTTATTTGAGTCTGTCCATATAGAACAAGTGTTTAAGGCCTAGGATCCTCTTTGTGAGGTACTTTTGCAGCCTTTCCAGTTGTTGCAGGTGTCAAGTGAGGTACATGCCAAATGGGGCGTTGTACTCAATGATTGGCCGAATGAGGGAAGAGTAGAGGGAGACAATGACCTCTTTCTTGTTGGATGCAAAACCCTTAGTAATGAGATGTGCCACATAGAAGAACTTTCTGACCACAGTGGCAGTGTGGTGGTCAAAAGAGAGGTTTCTGTCAACCTGCGTTCCCAGATCCCTTATAACGCCTTCTGTGTTCAGTGGACTACCATCGATGTGGTAGTTCATGGGAACTGGGTTTTTCTCAATGGGGATGACGACACCTTTTTTTTGGCATTTTAAGGCCATGGTTCTGACATTAGTCGGTGGTCTCAGAGATGCCTTTCTGTAGGATGTCAACATCACTTGGAGAGTTAATAATGGCTCCCAACTTGCAATCGTCTGAGAACTTTGTCAGCCAGAGTCCCTTCGTGTTGGACTGGACTTCTGAGAAGTAGAAACCAAGCAGGAGAGGACCCTGGACCGATCCCTGTGGGACTCTGCTCATGACTGGTCAGCAGTCTGACTTAGACTCAGCTACTTTCACACTGTGGGTTCTATCTGTGAGCCAGTTTGCAACCCACCTAGTGATAGAAAGGTTGATGTCTAACTTAGTGAGTTTTTTTTCTATGATTCCTGAGTGAGGAATGGTATCAAAGGCCTTGGCCAGATCAAGGTAGGCTGTATGAACTACCTTAACTTCATCCACAGCTGTGATGACTGACTCAAAGAAGTCGACTAAGTTGAACAGGCATGATCTACCCTTCACAAAACCAAAATGTGTGGGATCCAGAGTTTGGAGATTCCCTATATCCTTGTTTATTAGGTCCATGATGATGCATTCCATAGCTTTGCATATCAGACTTGTCAGGCTAATGGAACGATAGTTACCAGGGTCTGTAGTCACTCCTCCTTTGTGGAGAGGGATGACTATAACAATGTGCCATTCAGTAGGGACAAAGCCTGAGCTGAGGCTGTGATTGAACAGGGCACACAGGTGAGGTGCCAGTTCACTCTGTAGTTCATGTAGAACACAGCCGGGTATATTGTCAGGTCCCATAGAGGCGGTATTCTTGGCCTTGGACAGTGCTCTTTTAGCCTGTGCAGCAATAATACTGAGTGCCTGGCAATCTAGTGGTATTGTGATTAGTCCTTTGGGGGGAGAGGGGAAAAGTTGGCACTGAATCTGTCAGCCAGTATATTGGCAATATCTGTTGGCTTGGTACAAGAGGTGCCATTGTGCAGTAGCTCAGAGCAAATATGGGTAATGTTGTGGAGGTTCTTTACATAACTATAGAAGGCCTTGTCATTGTCTATCTGCTGCAATTCTGTTTTCATAGCTAGCTTTAGAGGATTTGATGAGGGATCTCAATTTATTGTTGAGGCTGATAAGGGAGTTTTTCCAGTCTTGGGACTTCACCTTATTCTGCATTAGTTTCCTCCTTCTGTTGTAGAGTTTGTTTATGACAGGAGACCACCAGATTGTCTTCCTTTTTTTGGAGAAGAGCATCTTGGTTCTATTGGGTATGGCGAGATCCATGCATTTTTGTACATATTCGTACACTGCATTGGTGTATGATTTGGTGGTCATGCAACTATTCTCCATTTGCATGGGTGCCATGAAGTTAGCCACTTCTGTTCTTAGGAGCCCAAATTAGCTTTGGATAAGTTTTTCATGATAGTTACCTTTTGGGGGTGGGAGGGATGTGTATTCCAAGGTGATTAGTTTCTGGTTGGATCTAACCACGGAGGAGTTGACTATTGGTATAGAGCAATGGTCGCCCATGTTAGTAATGACCAGGTCAAGGATGTTTCTACCTCTAATGGAGGTAAGAATGAGCTGGTCCAGTGCATTGCAATTAATGAATTCCAGGAAACGTTGGGCAAGTGTATTGGTACATGAGTAGTTTTCCCAGTTAATGGAATTTGCCCAGTAAGAGTGTGTTAGGTTAGACCCTAATATTCTCCAGGGTGCTTAGGAATGTGGAGTGAGTATCTTGTGACATGGTTGGGGACCTATAACAGGCTACAACCTGAATCATTGTCTTACCCAATGTTAGCTGTACCTGAAGTATCTCTGATGCATTATGTTGGGCTACCAGTCTGGAGGTGTGCACATTCTTTATGAATATGGAAACACCAACACCTTTGGAGCTTCAGTCCATGTTCTAGGGCCAAAAGGTGTGGAATAAGTTGTAGCCTGGTAGTGCAGTGGTGCTTTCTGCTGCCTTGAACCAGGTCTCTGTTATAGCATAAATGCCAATGTTTTCACATCCCCTACTGTAATGCATTCCCTGGTCTAACGTTACTGTTAAAGTTATACTACAAAATTCATGGCAGTCTGTACCTGTACTCAGTGAAGGCACTGAGACAATTCTGCTGTTATGACACTCATTTACTGCACACGAGGTTTACATCTTAATAATGAAAGTCATATACATCAAAAACATACTTCAGCTTACAGTTTTAGGTCTGTAAGAGTAGAATAATCAAAGTCTCTGATACAAAAGAAAAAGTCCCAATCTTTATAGTGTCTTTTCTGCATCATCAGCACTAGAGAATTTGCCAGAATAATAAGTCCTTTCAAGCTGGTCTGCTGACAGTTTGTTTTCCATATTTTAAACATTCTGTTCCTGAAGAATAGCTTTTTTCGTCCTTGGCCTATCTTTGTGTATCATGTTGACAAGACACAGCTGCATACAAGAGTTCATCTTGACCTGTTTGTAGATAATAATTTTACTAAGCTGCATAGTTTATAAGAGATAAAATATTTTACTTCTGATTCTTATTAACAATGAATGCCAAGCTATATAGTTTTGCCATGTTAGGTAACTGAGTTCCAGCTGAGTGCACTCTACAGACTGAAATGCCGAACATTTATTTCACATTTTCAGAAAAATCCATTTTAATCCATTCTCTCTCACAATTCCCACTTTTTATTTAAAAAGTGGAAAATGACTGTTTATTTTCAATTTTTTCTTTAATTGTACACATTGAAACTTTCTCCATTTTATTCAAGTTAACCATCATGATTTGCTGAACTATATAAGTTTTTCCACAAATGACAACTTGGGTAGCAATTCCAAATAGGTAGCATGACTATAATGCCTAACACTGCTAATACAGGCTGTCTCAACCAATTTAACAGATTTTTTCCTGATTTTGAACAACTAGTAAAGATATCCCACCAGTTGTGAGCAGTGTCTTTTTTGGTCTTTTCAGCCAAACTAAGTAGTTTATCTTTTGCAATAATGTTTAATGCCTCATAATACAGAATACTTTTATTTCCTTTTTCCAGATACTCTCTGAGAATTTTAGTATTGTTCATTATGTTTTTTAAATTATCCAAGGATACGGATATATTGGGAAGCTGTATTAAGTCATAATTCCAGTTCTTGGGAATATTCACTTCTATGGGTTCAGTAAACACATAGCACTTATTATTCCATTTAAGGAAATCAACATGTGATAAACATCCTACAAAAGGTCATTTTAAATTATGACCTACATCTTGATCTGTAACCAGACAATATACTGAGGAGCCATTTCTATAAACATTTGAAAAGAAGAAGGCATAATAGTCCATTTACACAAATTAACAGAATGATGCAGTAAGCATGGTTCATAGACAGGCGAATGCTGTCCACAAATTAGTCCATTTTGAGTCTGTGTGCAATACTCTTTTTTTTATGTGTTTTTCCTCTCATATCTATATAATTACCTTCAAACTGTGGCAGCCAATACTCATACCCTTTTGGTACAAGAAATATCATAGGTAACACAGTAAATTGACACATGATAGTTGTATCGGTAACATTATAATGCATAAACTTTCCTGTACAATATTGTGGAGTACAGTATGTTACTTCAGTAAATAACCTAATCCAATCGGTATCAGGTATCCATTTGTTAAACAACTGTCACCAAATATTTTCATTTTGTAATATAAGTTCAGTTTGTACTCTATTTTTCTGAATTTCCACATACAAAGATTGCATAGTGCATTTTGTCCAGTTTACAAAAATTGCCATGTTACCATCAAATTTCAAATGTTGTAACTGCATAGCATCACAATTGTCTAAAAATTGCCGCTGATTTATATTGTGCAGGTGTGTCTTCCATAGTTTTGGATTCCAAGATGCTTGTAAATGCACAATCTGAGTCAGATCTTCCCCCACTACTTTTAATCGATTAGTCAGAATTTCAACGTCAGCTGCATTAATAGCTCCCATGCCTGTACCTAGGCTTCCTAGCAGAGTATCATACCATGCCCTTTTATATCGGCACCTGCCTGTGTCTGGGGAAGTGATGTTAAAATGCACTACAATCTTTTGATACTGTCTGTCTACCATTTTACAGGTAGAAGGGATTTTAACCAAATGGTCTGTATGAACAGAGGCAGGTTTACCCGTTAATATTGATAGAACATATGCCCAGTGTATGCTGCCTGTAATGACTGTGGTATTAGTACATATTACAGAAACTCCAGTAGTAAAATTTAGTTGTACTTTTGTATTATTGGGAGGAATGCTAATTCCCTGTATAGTATGATTACCACACTTCTTCACATAAGTGAAGACTAGCTGTTGTGTTGATGGTGGATATTTCTTTGAATTTTCTCCTTTTCCCAAATAAAATGTAGGAAATTGACAACATTTAATAGAAACTTTGACATCAAATTTAAGGGTTTACTTAGGACTATTTGGTCGAATGTAATAATGACCCATAACCGTGGACCAAAAGGTAACATTACTGGAAATCTTTATGTACCCGAAGATACAAGTAGCATTTTATGGACAAATAAAATTGTTCAGCTGTCTTTGCCCATAAAAACAATTTATCTTTGAGCATTCACTTCAACCTAGCTTTAGAGTATTATTGTCATTGTTTATTTTCCAAACTTGCATTTCTCCTGTTTGACACCCTACCCCAGGGGCTCCAATGAGTACAGTCAGTACAATAATAAACATAATCTTCATTATGCATAATAATATAACCTTCCCACATAAGTGGTATTAATCTGAAAGGTTGTTTTGATAGATGCTTTTTTAACTGTTTCAGACTTCGCATTTGCCGTGAGTCTACAAAAAAAAAAAAAAAAAAACACAAAACATGAAGTCACTTAATGACTTTTAACTGATCTCTATGAACAATAATTATTTTGCTCTTTTTCTTTCATTTAACTTTGTACACCAGAGGTCCTAACTGAGCAATTACTTCAAAAGGTCCTTGCCAATTACTGTCCCACGGACCATCCATCTGGAATGTCTTGATCAATACCTGAGTCCCAGAGGGAAGGTCTTCTTCTGGCAGAACAGGATCATTTGACCGTAATTTGAATGCTTGCATTCCTAATAGGCTTTGACACAATTCAGAAATATCTTTTAACCATTGTTGATGCTGTGCAATTTCTAATAATGATCTGTTTGTACTAACAGTAGGATTGAATGGCAATTGTACAGGCATTTTTCTACCTGTCATGACTTCAAAAGGTGATATCCCAGTTTTACTGTGTGGAGTTGCTCTGACACCCAGCAAGATTCCAGGCAGATGGTTTACCCAATTAAAGCCCTTTTCCAAGCAGGCTTTCTTAAGGCATTCCTTAAGAGTCCTGTTCATTCTTTCAACTATCCCATTAGATTGTGGATGGAAAGGAACATGAAATCATTGCTGGATACCAAGCAAATCACACAAAGCTTTTGTCAATTTACTGACAAATTGTGGCCAGTTATCAGATTCGATAACTCATGGCCATCCCCAATGACAAAAAAAAGTTTTCCATAAGGCTTCTGCTGTAGCCTTAGCCATCATTGTTTTTGTAGTAATTGCTTCCACCCATTTTGAAAATACATCAACTGTCACTAGAAGATACCTGTACCCACCTTTAGCTGGGGGTAATGGACCTGTAAAGTCAATATGGATGGCATACCAAGGTCCATCCGCTGGAATTACCCTTAGTAACTGTGTTTTTTTTTTCAAATGAGCATTAACCTGCAAACATATTAAGCATTCAGCATGTAATAAATCGTAGATTTTCTTTAACTGTGGATGCCAGTACTTGTTCTTTACAATGGGCCATAACTTTTATGTACCCAAATGTCCCAATACCTGATGATTAAATTTCACTAACTGTCGTGCCTGTTGGTACTGCATATAAGGAAGACTAGAACCATGCATATAAGGAAGACTAGAACCATGCATGTAAGGAAGACTAGAACCATCTTCAAAACATTTTGCATAATATTGCCCTGGACTTTCTCCTACAAGAGTACATTTTTCTAACTCTTCATGCAGTCCAAACTTAGTTTGGATCTGCAGCAAATCATGTTGCAAATTCTGAACTGAAAATGTCTGTATGGCATGTACTGCAGTAGTTTTATCTGGTACACTAGAAAGGTGTTCTGTCTGATACAATTGCATTCCTTCCTTTGCTGCCTTTTTTACCATCTGATCAGCATAGTTATTTAACAGAAAATTTTCATTTGTAGCTTTTTGATGAACTTTTACCTTTAAGATACTGTAGCAAACCACAAGGGACAGACTACGAACCAAATTTCAAATAGTCTGTGACACATGCTTGAGTAGTTTGTGCATGTTATCAACAAACTCTTTCCTTGCGCATATAGATATATGCAGCCACAGAGAATAAACTACGTATGCACTGTCTGAAAAAATACTGACAGGTGGAAAATGCTGTAACACATAAAGAACTGCTTCCAGTTTAGCTCGCTGAGCAGACATATGTCCCAGTAACTGAATCAGAGTCGGCTGTCCCATAGAAGGGTTTTCTGGTACGATTGCAAATCCAATCTGATATTTTCCATTGTCCCAAAATCGAACACCGTCAGCAAAGATGGATGGCCTGTCTTCCAGAAAATCGTGAGACAGAATTGGCTTTTCTGGATTTGAAATGTGTCTAATGCATTTATGTAATTTTCCTTCATGTCTCATGAAGTTAGATAAGTAATACTTAGCTCCTGCCTTTATTGTAACTTGCTTGACACTAAATATTGCCAACCATTTTGCAAACACTGCTTGACTTGACGTCATCAATCAGTTTATTTAGCTGAGTCTCATTTACCAAAGCCTATATGGCATAATGTGGTGTCTATACTATAATGTCTTTAGAGAAAGCTGTTAGGTATTTAGTTTGTCTTAAACCCCAATAAAGGGCCAAAAGTTGCTGAATGCACGGGAGGTATCCCCTCTCAACATGTGTCATCTTTCTACTGAAAAATGTAATGGGGCGTAAAGTCTTTTCCATTTTAGAATCAGAGCCCTGAGATCAGTCCTGGAAAAGCACAACAGAGAGTGTGTTGGGTCCAGCTGCTGCTGCCTGTAACACAAAGGGACGTGTTAGACTTGGAGCTACTAATTCTGTAGTCTTGGCCAATGCTGCCTTTAAATCACAAAAAGCCATATTTTCCTTTGGTCCCCACTCCAGAAAGGGTAATTCTTTCTGGCTAGAAAGCATGTCATACAGAGGAGCTGCCATGCTGGCACAATCCTCTACAAATTCCTGATTATAGTTCATGATACCCAGAAATTTGTGCAAATCCAGAATCGTAACCGGTTTATTCATTTGCAAGATTCCCTGCACCCTTTTCAAACAAAGAGTATGCCAGAAAGGACATAAAATAGTACCTAGAAATTTTATTTCAGATGAAATGAATTGCACCTTTTCACTTTTAACCTAAAAACCTTGCCACCTGCAGTGTTTGAAGGGCCTGTGTTACTTTAGCTAAATGCTGTTCTTTTGTATCAGATTGTATTAGTATGTCATCAATGTAATGCAAAACAGAATCATTAGATTATAAACCTGTCATTTGAAACTGATTTAAAAGTGTTGGTGTGAGAGATTGCCCCCTAATGTATTCTAACAATACTGCTGTTATTAGGTTCATAGGTTCGTACTAGGCTAAATGCCCTTGCGAGCCATTTTAAGCCTAGCCAATTATCCCCTGTGAGATTCGAAACCTGTACCTTGTGTTTGTAAGGCAAACACCTTAACCATTAGGCCACCCTCCCAACACCTTTAGGTGTTTAGTTTGTATTGGATACTGCTTTTGCTGAATATAAGCCATAAAACATTGTGAATAAAATTCCAGAACCAACGTTCAGGTGTATCACCCAAGCTTCAAATGTAATCATGTTATTAAAAATACCCTTCTGTTCATCCCACTTAGGGAGAGTTTCTAACATCCTAGACTGATGATAAACTTCAGCAGAAAAGCCTGCTGTGGCTATGATAGGGCTTGTAACAGTAGCTTCTAATGCTTTAGACTGATATTCCTCTAACAGGGCTTGTATTTTTAAAAGGTCTTGATTAGCTAGCTTCTAATGCTTTAGATTGATATTCCTCTAACAGGGCTTGTAATTTTAAAAGATTTTGATTAGCTAAGTTTGTTGCTCTAACAGCTTTAGATTCCTGTGTCTCCAACTTAGCTCATAATGTGTTTACTTCCTCCCTAGCAACTGTTACATCATGCTGTGATTCAGCCAACTGCTTGTCATATTTTTCTTGCAATTGGAGAATTTTACTCATTAACCATTTTATCATACCAATAGCTTTACTGCCCTGTTCAATAACAGTTTGTGTAAAGGCCTTAATTTCATTCTGTGAGACTTTCAAAAACTGAAAAAATTCTTTTGTACTTTCAGCAGTGTCAGCATGCAGTTTACCAGATGCATTCCATTCATCACAGTAAGTCTGAAAATGACCCATGAGGTCAAGATCCTGCTGGATGCTAACTTTAGCAATCCAATCTTTAAACTCCTGCAAATCAGACTGTAAAGTACAAACCTTGGCATCACCCTCTAATAAATATTTTGCAACAGGATATTTAGAAACAGGAACCATTGTCTGTGCTTCAGGCATTACTTTATCCTGGTTGTGTTCCAGGTTTTGTACAATACATTTATGACAAGGCATGCAAAAAGCAACATTTAAATCATTGCAAATAGCACATTTTTGTACATTCTGTGGCACTTTTGCCTTATGTACATACCAATCAAAGGTAGGGATCCACTGACATAATGCTGGATTGTCAGTTTTCCCTAGTAAAGACTTAACAGGTGCTAACATGCTGATCATACATTGTATTTAAATAATTCCATACATTTTTATATGGTTCAGACACATCAAAAGTAAAAGACTGACTGCACTTATTGGCATTTTCACAAATTGCATTCATTGTTAAAAGAAAAGCAGAAGAAAATATTTACCACAAATGTTCAGGACAAGGTGGCCAGTCTTGACACGAAGATCAGTTGTGGGAAATTTCTCTGCTGTCTTTCACTAGATGCTGGTGATATGAAAATTTTGGCAGTAGTATTTTCATACCTCGTGGGTCACCAACTGTCTGAAGAAAAATTACCATTCTGCCCTGTACTATGCTGCAGTGTTTTGTACTCCAGTCAGTGGACAAAGTTTAAGAAGAGAAGAATCGATTCTAAGAAGGTCTGTGCTGGAATGTTGCAATGTGAGAGGCACGTTTTCAGGTCACCCCCCCCCCCCGGTTGTTTGGATTGGACTGGTCTCGCCACTGTTAAAGTTATACTACACTATTCACTGTAGTCTGTACCTTTACTCATTTAAGACACTGAGACATTTCTTCTGTTACAGCATTCATTTACTGCACACAAGGTTTACATCTAGCTTAACAATGAAAGGTATATACATCAAAAACGTATTTCAGCTTACAGGTTTAGGTCTGTAAAAATAGAATAATCAAAGTCTCTGATACAAAAGAAAAAGTCCCAATCTTTATAGTGTATTTTCTGCCTGCATCAGCAGTTTAGAGAATTTGACAAAATAATAAGTCTTTCCTTTCAAGCTGATCTGCTGACAGTTTGTTTTCCATATTTTAAAATTCTGTTTCTGAAGAATAACTCATTTCATCATTGGCCTATCTTTGCGTATTATGTTGACGAGACACAGCTGCATACAAGAGCTCATTTTGACCTGCTTGTATATAACAATTTTACAAAGCTGCATAGTTTATAAGAGATAAAATATTTTACTTCTGATTCTTATTAACAATGAATGCCAAGCTATATAGTTTTGCCAAGTTAGGCTACTGAGTTCCAGCTGAGTGCACTCTACACACTGAAATGTAGAACATGTATTTCACATTTTCAGAAAAATCCACAGAAATCCATTTTAACCTGTTCTTTACTCTCACACTTACCAGGGAAGGTATTACAGTAGGGGATGTGCAGCAGTCTCCCATATTAGTGAGGACCAGATCCAGTATGGTCGGTGTATTGAGCTGAAAAAGCTATTACAGAAATAAATTTCTTATGCATTTGGTACAACAGTTTGAGTGGCATTTCAAAGATGCATGCTTCAACACTGGAACTGTATCATCAAACTGATCAACTCTGTACAGAGTAATAGCATCCAGAAAGACTGGTCTGAACATCTTAATGATTCTATATCATGCACCTTGGATCAGCTTCTCATTTTTGACATGTTGGTCTGCCATCAATTAGCCCACAAAATAAAATAGGGTATTTATTATACAATAGTCTTAAGTAGCTATATTTATGTTCCTTGGTGAAGGATATCAACCAGAGCATGTTACCTCTATTTAATAAATGATTAGTAATCATAGCAAGTCCATTCTCATTACAGAAAAAAATATGGGCGGGGGGCTTATATGGAAACATAATAGAGTGGCACATGAAAATATTTGGAGAGTTAAAGGTCAGTAAAAGCTGTGACCATTACAAGTCAATGTTTTCAGAACTGTGATAAAGTCATCATGAGTTGATACCTTTCAGTCAGATAATATTTAGAAGGTAATATTTTGCTTACAGATCGGTCAAGCAAAATATCCTTCATTTTGATAATAAATGTTTAAATATACAGTCAAATAAAGTAGGACATTCTGTGTGTGTCACTGTGGCAATGCCAATGCTAAAATCTGAGTTTTATGACATTGACTGGTACTTGCCTTAGTCGTTTGTTTACACCCACTTCTAATATTTCAGTGATCAGTGAATTTGCACCCAGTGGCATCTCTTTTATAAAAAAACAAGCACCTGAGCAGGAAATCAAGTAAAAATGAGCAATAAGAGTAAAACCTGTGTTTGCTAATGCAGTTATTTCTAACTTCATAGGTTAGTAGGAGAGAACTAGTCAATCAGCCCTGGTGTGGCATTTTAAGCATAGCCATATTACCCATTTGCTGCCTAGCTATGTTGTCCCATAGGTGTTCAACTATCCTTGCCAAAATTTTTATTTAAACAAATGTCATTTGTAAAGGATTAATTGTTATGGTCACACTGCTAGCATACTAGGGAACCTTACTCTAAGGTAGGGCATTTAAAAACTGCCCCTGTCCATTAGCAGGACAGGAATAAGTCCTGGGGTGAATTTCTTGTTTTCCTTTACATTGGTCTAAATTATATTTGAATAGAGACACGGATGAGCATTGTGTTACATAGATGGGAAAATTCCAGAGTAGTGGTATCTTCTGATGGGTCCACTATGTAATTTCGAAATACTGAAATCCTGAAATTCAGTATTTTGAAATTACATAGCCAAAAACTCAAAGCTCCAAAACTGGGCAGAAGAGTGAAATTCAAAATCCCGAAGCACGGAGATGTAGAATTTCCACTTCTGCTGGTGCGGTGTATGTATGTATCGGTTGAATTTAGGTAAGTTTGTGCATTTAAATGTGTTGGTTAGGGGCTTTAGTGTGTGTAAGTGTGTGCTGTGACTGTGATGTGTGTGTGAGGGACTGTAAGACGTGTGTGTATGAGTTTTGTTTTTGTTTCTGTTTGTGCAATCTTGGAGTTATAATATATAAGTAGGGGGATGTGGGGGGTGTAGATGCATTTATTTGATTGTGGAGGGGAGTTTTGTTGTTGTTTATGTGTGTACTGTATGTGTAGCATAGTTTCGGCATTTTGAATTTCGCGGTTTTGTGTTTTCGGAATTGTGAGTTGTGCTTGGGTTTTCGGCTATGTAATTTCGAAATACTGAATTTTGGGATTTCAGTATTTCGAGATTACATAGTGGAACCCTTCTGACATATGTACCTGTGCATACAAACCTTCTGTTTATTTTGCAGAGGAAGTTGGAGTCCCTAGACCACATGTTCCTAGCACCATTAGATATGTGGATGTAGTGTTGGCCCATAAGTACTGGGTCTGAGGATACCTTATAAGCCAGGCATAGGCTGCTTCTTCATAGTCTGTATGTGGCTGGATATAGTGAAAAGGATTTGAGGTGATTCATGTAGTACATGTGCTTTAGACCCAGTATTCTTTTCGTAAGAAACCTCTGTGGTCACTCATGTTGTTACAAATGCCCAGACAGGTACATACCAAAGAGGGCATTGTAATCGATGATGGGCCTAAAGAGGGCTGAATATGTGAGAAAATGGCAATTCTGGACATGGATGCTATCTATCTGCTTAAAAGCTGTGGAATAGAAGGACTTCCTTATAAATGCGGAGATATGTGAATCACATGCTAGCTTACCGACTATGTAAGTTCTCAAATTCATAACTACTGGCTCGACTTTTAGAGGTGGATTGTCAATGTGATAGTTTCCTGGGGGTAGTCAGTTTTCCAAAAGACACAATAATGCACTTTTTTGGTACTTAGCTTTAGTCCATCACTCTGACAGCAGTTGTATGCATGGGACATATTCTCATGTCGGATTTCTGAGTCTTTGGGGAATTCAATGACTGCTCTCAGATTGCAGTCATCAGTAGACTAAATCAACCACAGAGCCTTGATGTTTGCTTTCACTTCAGAGAAACAGATGTCAAATAAGAGTAGACTCAGCACAGAGGCCTGTGGGAACCCACTATTGCCAGATTTTTTTGTGGAGATAGCTTCCTGTATCCCAACTTTCTGTGTTCTATTTGTGAGACAGTTTGTAATCCAGCAAGTGATGTAGGGATTTATTCCTAATCTTGCAAGCTTTTCACAATGCATGCATGGGGTATTGTGTCAAAAGCTTTAGTCAGGTCAAAGTAGCAAAATGTACTGTCTTGCCTTCATTCATCTCTTTTGTGACTCTTTTTAAAAAAACCCTAAATAGAATAGGCATGACCTGTCTTTGATGAAACCAAACTGGGATTGGTCCATAGTTTGGTGGTTTACTATTTCTTGTTGTAAAGCTTTTTATATTATGATTCCACTAGGAGAGTTTGTTTTTAGGATTTGCTCTGCACTTGCTTCTTATGAGTACATCAACTTTTAAACAGTGGTATACATGTTGGTGTAGTTGATGGTGTATGTTTCCAGATAAACAGTAGAGCTTTCTGGGTTTGTGGGTGAGATTTAAAACTAGCCAGGGTTTCATTTAGAAGTAGGAAGTTTGCCATGGAGAAGTTTTTAAAAGTACCAGGGTCCACAGAGGCCTCTGTTTTAATTTTAATTCAAGGGAGATAGCTTTGTGGTCAGACCTGATAAGTGTGGATGCAACAATAGGGAAATAGCGTAATTCACCCATATTAGTGAGGAGAAGGTCAAATATGTTATTTCCCCGCATGGGTACTTTGACTAGTCGTTCTAGGTAATTTGTACTGACATTGCCCAGGAGTCGCCAAGCTTGCACACCAGGGATGGCATGTATTTCACACTCTATAGCTGTATAGTTGAAGTCACCTAGGAATATGATATTGGGTTTAATGCCAGGTGAATCTAGTTCATTTAAGTATATGGTTAGGCAATTCCGTTTACTATATGAGGTGGTGATATAGCTCACTAGCACAAGGTAAGTGACTTTGCTGATGGTGAATTGGACATAAAGAATCTCAAGGGCATCCCGCTGCTTTAACCAGCCTTGATGTCAGTCTTTTCTGGATAAAGGTTGAGACACCTCCACCTTTCTTTCCTCCATGTACAGTAGCCATTCTAAATGTATAAAAGGCATTGCAATCTTGCACTGCCAGAATGCTCTCCGATAATTTAAACCATGTCTCAGTCGTTACACAGATGTCTATGCCCTCCAAAGTGAGGAGGGCTTACACTGAGTGTTTTCTTCATTTTTTTTTTTGTTTCGTCTCCTAGCATTGATTGGAAATAGCATCTTTCTCTTCTCCTTAGTTTGTTTTGTTATATTAATAGGTTGATCCAGTCGATATTGCCTAAAAATGGCACTATATGGGTGGTAAATGTTTTAGCCAATGTATGAAAGCCTAGAGGGTAAAGGTGTTGGCTATACAGATGCAAACTATGCCTGGTGAAACAGAGTGGTCTATCAACTATGTTCTCTTAGGGAAATGTATTCCTTTTCGTTGGTATTGAATAAACTCTTTGGATATTTATTCACCTTGGTCTTGGGCCCTCATTTGGTTTCTCCAAGCAAACCTTTTGGTTAATGTTCTCTTAGGGTGTCAGATATTGCACCTCTACCAATGACACCAAAAGCTAAGCCAGTTACTCAAGTCAAATATTTTTGCTCATGCTGAGGTAGCATCCATGGAGAAGGTAGAATGCTGCTTAGTGCTAGACTAATACTTGCCTTGGTCACATAGTCCAAGAGCTCCATCATGTCTCTCTTCATAGTAGTCCAAAGGGGTATGTCTTCAAGTTGTTTACACCCATGTGTACTATGACAGAGTCATAATGATACTTGCTGTTCAAGAATTTGAGTGCCTGTCTGATCAGGTAAATCATGAGCATCACCCCTTCCTTACTCAGCCTGATAAGTGGTGGTGCATCAGTATGACTAACTATAGAACAGATACATATATGTGTGTGACTCTTAAACTTAACACCTTTCTTTCAAAATATCCTTAAGAATGGGCTAGATAATCCAGTCAGAAGTCTTATTTATTTATTCATTTTTGTAAAATAGGATGGCTGGTTAATATACCCTTTCTTTTAAGCCATGACCTGGCTCAGTCAGTCAACAATAGTATAAGTAAAGACATAAAATAAAAGTACAACAAACTACAATAATGGATTCAAAAGGACAACCTTTGTAAATTTCATATTGTATATCTATGTTATTTATTTATCTTTGTTTACTGGGAGAGTCTGACTAGGATGTACCCCTTTTCAGCAGTGGTCTGGGTAGTTTTAGAGAAACACATAAGATATGATACTGATGCATTCATGTATAGTAACAAATACAGTATTAAACATACATTTTTTTACAAAAAAAAAAAAGCCAAAAGTGGGTCAAACCAGCATTACCCACACCCAGCCATGGGTTATTGCTATTATACAATGATTTTATTTAAGAAAAAAATGAACTTACTTTTCTTAAATAATATCCTTGTATAATAGAGCCGTGGTGCTCTACCATGTTTTTTCCCAGTATCATGGGGCTTTCTTGATGTACCGAGCATGCGTATGGGACTTACATTCCCACGCTTATACAATACATCATTGCTGTTTAAAGGAAGCAATGGAAAAAGGAAGATCTCTGTTGCTTTTTTTCCCCATTTGTTTTTAATTAAAAAAAATTAAATCTGGAGATGTCAAATGTACTAAGAGAGGGGACAGAGAAAATATAAGGTTCATCAGGTACGTTTCCCTAGTCTTGCATAGCATGCCTAATCATCCTTTATTTTTCTCTGTACCATCTCTCTTGTTCTTTTGAAGTCTCCATTTTTTTTAAGTTTATTTATTTTTTAATTAAAGAAAAGTAGTATTTTTATATCATATATTAATAGAAGAATGTCCAGGTGACCGGGCATTTTTCCATTGACATATGCTCAATTTACAACAGGCGTGCTGGTTGGGATGACCAATCAGTGTACTTGTTTTTGAATGTTAATGGAAAGTCATTGTATAATATACATTACAGGAATTCACTGCACTGTCTGCTATAAAATTATGTGACTATTTACAGCTTGTAGAATCCTTGTGATTAGATTTCCCTTTAATTATTTTTCTTTTGCCTGAGCCTCTTTACCTACCCTGATTTTTCAAATAAATGATGTAACTACTAGCAATGGATCAGATAACTATTTACAAGAATTAGTAGGTAATTAGACCACAGCATTCTAAACATTACAGAGGTAGTCTCAAGAGCTTTACATTCCCTATAGATCTTGATTGTCCGGTCCTAACTATTTGAGATGTCCCCATGTTATAGTACAGTTCTGTTTGTACGTTAGACTTATTGTTGTGGGGTGTCCAACATCCTTAATCTTTTTACATGCACTCTTATTGCTTTCTCCTCTTCATTAACTTTAAACTTACATGTATTTAGAAAATATTCATGTTTCCTATGCAGATTGCAGATTGCAGAGCATAGGTATATGCCTGCCAGGGACACCACTTTTGTTGGAATTTTGATTAGGGTCCCTATCCTCTAATTTAGTTCAGCAATCATCACCTCTGTAAGCACCTGATGCATGCAATTCTGGTGGCTGTGTTTACTTCCATTTCTTGGATATGACTTTTAATAATAAGCATTATTAAAGTGAATAGGGCATTTGGGGGCTGTAAGCTTCTCTTCATTAGACAACCCTAAGGTATATATCTGCAGGTCAACATCCAGTGTTTAAGCATATTAATAAGCAATTGTCTAAGCTAAGTTTGAAAAATAACCAAACTGGGGCATGTAAGGAATATAGGTAGCCAATTTCCCCCCTTCTGAAAAAAACACAGTACCAGCAGTCTCCAGTCACTATTGGGAAGATTTTTCTTAATTTGGCTGGGATATAGAAGTATTTTTGGAGGCACAGTCACTTCCATCCAAATATTCTAAATGTTCTAACCCTAGTGCAGGAGCATAAAAGTTTCAGATATCTAAGCCATTTCTGGGGTTCTATCTGTGTGTTTAATTATCCCTTCCAGACTGCTTTAGTTTTTTGCATTTGTGCATGTTTGAGAAGAATCAATACCTTACAGAAGTCAGATACCCTTGGATGCTCCACTGAATCTTTGTTCCTAATGTGGTTAATTAATTGGATGAGGTTAGTTTCCCTCCAGACTACAATTTTATAACATTCCATTTGTCTCAAGGGTATCTCAATCCTTGGTATTCCAGGTGGAGTATCTGTGGACGGACATATTTTGCCTTTACCTCTTGCTATTCCAGTATTCTTCCATTACCCATGATATCCTTGTCATAGCTGCTTTCTCAGTTTTACCCGGTTACTCGTGAGGGAGGTAACTTGGTTACTGAGTTTGGGGCAGCATATCAGTAAGACAAGTTCCTTCAAGTGGCTTAGTGGTGGGGTTTTAAATAAAGTTCCTAGTTGCTGCAGAGTGGTTTCATTGGAATAGGGAGGACCCAGGAACCTGCTCAAGAATAGATCAGAGTCTAAGTAGTCTATTCTCAATGGGATATCACATCTCTCTAGTATCATATGTTTCCATAAGTAGTCTATTGTCAATGGGATATCACATCTCTCTAGTATCATAAGTTTTCATACTGCTTTTCAGGTGTTAGAGATGATCTTTATCCCTATAGTGAAGGTTGTAGCTCAGCAATAATGCTGCATATCCGTATTCTTCCCAAATGCCCAGGTAATGTCAGTTTTTCCCCAAGCCACCTGATGAACCCCCCCCCCAAGATTAAAGTTTTTAGGTCTTTACAATCTGCTTTCTAAGTGGTTCTGATGGAGTAGAGACCAGGGTTTGTATTACTTATAGCAATAGAGGTAGGACAAACCAATTTATTGTCTGGACTTTCTGTTCCAGGTCCAAAGAGAGTAGTTTTGAATTTTGGAACTGGGCTATTACTTTGTACTATATTTCTTGATAGGTGAGAGTGACTGACTGTAGTGATGTGTCTGCCATTCCATACTCTTAAATATTTTAATTTATTATTCTCAGGTAAGAGGACATAACTGAATGTCAATTCCTGCTGATAATTTAAGTAGAAAGCAACTAATTCAGTCTTCTGAACATTATAGCCTGCAAATGGCCAAATATTTTAAATTGTATGAAAAATAGTTGTTAAATCTTTTGCCAGATCAGAGATTGTGAGTAGGATATCATCTGCAAATAAAGAGAATTTTAGCTCATGGGGATCCCAGTTATAGTCTTGTACAGGAGATTCTCTAATTACCAAAGCTAATGGCTCCAGATAAAGTGCAAACAACAGAGGAGTCATAGAACAGCCTTGTCTGGTACCCCTTGTAATCTCAAATGAGGAGGATGATGTTGCGAAGATCTTCACTACTCTTGTTGAAACTGCATAGAGACTATACATGAGGTTAATCAATGCATCAGGAAAGGCTATTCTTTTCAAAACACTATAGAGACCATTCCTCTGTATAGAATGACTTATCTGCATCTAAACATAACAGTAGAAGTGGCTTCCCTGTTTCCTGAGAGTCATCTAAAATACATATAGTGCATAATATGTTATCATACATTTGACAGCCCTCTCTCTATGAAGTCCCAATGGTCTATGTGAATTAAGGTCAGCAGAAATATTGACAATTTCTTGGCAAGAATGGTCATGAAGATCTTGTAGTCATGATTCAGTATGGACATTGGATAATAGGAGATGGGGAACACTGAATTATTACCCTCTTTTATTGTAGGAACAATAACCAATTGATTACAAGACCACAAAGGGGGCTTCTCCCTCTGATATCCTATTCATCAGAATCCTCAATTTTCCCAGTAACTCTTCTTTATATATTTTCCTTAAATCCCATGGGATACCATTGGATATTGGAGGCTTACCTGTTGCTTGGTATTTGTAGATTTCCTATATCTCTGCCTCTGAGATGGAGGCCATAAGTCTGTCCCTCTGAGTCTGTGTCAATGTGTTCAAGATAATCTCATTCAGGAAATTTTCTGTTTCTTCGGGGATCAGGAGCTTGAGTGCTATATAATTGTGCACAGTAGGCTCATAGAGTGTTCAGTATTCCCTCTGGAGTATCCTGCCACTGCTTTTATGTAGTTTTCAAGAGTTTTATTATCATTCTTGTTATAGCCTGTTGACTAAACTTAAGTGTTAAGAGTCCACAGAGACGGAGGCTCACCCAACGGTACTTTATTGCAACACGATACAAATATCACCACAACTGACCTAGGTTTGTCCCAAATGACTTCATCAGAGTGTGGTGTACCAAAATGACACTATATACACAACCAAATCATCCAAATGTGTCTTCAATTAATCAATCAACCAAAGAAACACATTATATTACAATGAAAAAACACTTAGATCCAATTAAAACCAGCATATAGTCTAAACCATACTACAAGTAACACTATTAATATAAAATATACATATAATTAAACCATTTGATATGTATTGTTGAAATCATGTGTGTATAAAAAAATCACTCTAAAAAATATATATATATACTATATATTTTTGCATGTCCAACAATAGATATTATGGAATAAAATAACTGAAAGAAAAATAGAAGTAGAAGTAAATGTACATGAAAAGTAAAATCTATCGGCTACATAAATTTTCATGCCGTGACGCTGACTGTGATGTTTGCTTGCAATTTAAAGACTGCTTAGACTCAAACCTCTATGTTAGTAGTTATTCTGTTGATCTTTCCAATAATGGAATGGAGTATTTGTTATCTGACACTACAGCAATATTTGAAAGTCACGCAGCAAACTGTGATAGTCATTTGCGTGATGAATGTAACAGTGCTAACGCTGGCTCTTGGGCTAACACACAGAACATTTTTTCGAACATCAATTCTGACAGTATGCTGGACTTGCCAATGTGTTTTTCTCAATATGAGTTAATCAATGAACATATATTTTCTTCTATTCACACAATTAACCAACATAATTTAACAACAGTGTGTATAAATGCAAGTTTGCCTGATAACAATTGTGATTTTTTTACGTGTGGCAGTACTAATACTAATTTAAAGAGAGATGATGATATTTTAATTTCAACACCTAGAACTGACGATTTAGCGTGTAATACAATTAGAGGAACATTAGAAGTCAACGATATGGCACTGATGCAGTTGAGTATACATTCCATTCTGGATAATGTCACTAATGTAGATTTAGACACTCAGGATGAAAATGTAGACAACAATTTCCAACAGGAATACATAACAAATATTGAAGCAATTTGTGCAGACATGGCTAATAATTTAAATAACGAATTTAACATGGATCAGGGTTCTGTACTCACAGGCATTAACAATACATTTAATGAATCAAATTACCACACTGGATCACTTAGTCATCCAACTATTCTTGTTAACAAAGCCAATGATTTTAAAATATATAATTATTCCAGCATAGTTTTGGAATCCAAACATGCGGAATTGATGTCGAAAGGGTTTAATTTTGTCCCTTGTAGGAAGGCCAATATTGTAGATACCCTGATTGACCTCAGATTATTCATTCGTAAACTCAATTTGGCATTACATTTTGGAGTTGATGGAACTGGGGAGAGTGTCCCGAATGTTTCTAACTTTCATAGACCTAGTATGTTTAATCCACCCTACAACAAAATTACTGAACTCTTCCAAAATATGTGTGAGCAAGATATTAGACAATATTTTAACAACAGAGAACAGAAGTTTATAAATAATATGAGCCAAGAAGAATATGAGATTATCAAATACCTAGGAGATGATAAAACCATACGTATTATGAAACCCGATAAGGGCAGTGGAGTTGTCATCGTGGACCAAGTAGATTATGTGAGTGAGATGCTTGCTATGCTTATGGAAGATAACTACACTGAAGTAAGCAAAAATGAAATCAACATCGCCTATAGAAAAATAGATTTGGCTATAGATGACATGCTCTTCCAAGGAGAAATTAATGAAAATGACCATCAATATATGACCAACTGTACACCAGTTGTCAGTGGGATATTTGGTATCCCTAAAATACACAAAGGGCTAAACAATGTTCGATTTAGAACTATTGTAGATGGCAAGAGGAGCAAAATCTCATTTATTAGCCAGTTTTTGGATAAAAAATTAAAAACTGGAATAGACAGCATCCCCCACATTACCAAGGATTCTTGGCATTTTTTGAAAAAAATTAAAAAACTTGAGATTAATGACAATATATGTTTTGTAACTATAGATGTCAACAAACTATTCACGTGCATTCCACACGAAATAGGTTTGGCTTGGCTTGAAGAACAATTATTTACAACAGGTAAGTATGAACAAGAACATATCAATACTTATGTTAAACTTATGGAATTAGTTTTACACAATAATTTTTTGTTCTTCGAGGAACATTTATTTCGACAGCGTATAGGGGTAGCTATGGGGGCGGCTTGCGCCCCCATTTATGCCAACTACATCATGGCTTATTGGGAGTTTAAATACGTGTTTAACAGTGAATTTTGTCCATTTATAAAATTTTACACACGATATTTGGATGACATTTTTATTGTATGTCAGGGTGAGAAAACAATATTAGAAGCCTTTATTAGGTATATCAATGAAACAGTTTGGTTTTTAAAATTTTCCCATGAGGTCCAAGATGATTATATCACATATTTGGATATATTTTTGATGTATAGAAGAGATACCAATACACTCATATCTAAAATCCACAGGAAACCAACCTTCTCTAACTCATACTTGCATTATGACAGCTGGCACCCTGACCATCAGAAGAGGGCCATTATCAAAGGCCAAATGGTCAGGGCAGCACGCATGGTTAGCGAAGAAGTGGATTTTCAAACAGAATTGAAATTCATGGTTACATTATTTTTGAACAGGGGATATCCTATAGATATGTGTAATGAGATCAGGAAAGAGATACAATCCAAAAGGGACAGAGGAATTTTTCAACCCATTTTAAAAAGTAATATTGACCTTTTTAGTGGTAATTTTGATAATGATGGAAGGGGAGTTCAATTTAATGAGCATTTTCTATATGTTCTTACTTTTAATATGGATGCTGAATTCATTAGAATCATTATAGAGAAGAACTGGGAATCTTTTGCTAGATTGAAAGAATTTTCGGGGTTAGCAGCATATACACCCAAGTTTATTTACCGGAAGGACAGGACCATCAAAAATATTTTTGAGAAATGTGCCATTAACACTGATAAGTTTGGTAACAAATATAAGAACAACAAAAAAATGGGCAATTTTAGACGTGGAAGATGTTCCACTTGTTCACATATCCTAACCACTGGGAAAGATATAAAAATTGGTCATACACCCATTTCTATATTAGGGCATTATGATTGCTTCCCTACAAATGTCGTCTACCTTGCCAAATGCCAGACGTGTTTGGCATTTTATGTAGGCAAGACTTGTAGACGCTTTAGGGATAGGATAAAAGAACACTTATTGGATATACAACATAAGAAGCCTACCAATGCACTGTCCAGACATATCATGGCTCACAACAATCATACTTTCAAGTTTTTTGTAATACAACAATTGGTCAAGGACCAACAGGGTAAAGTTACTGATTATCATCTTGATGTATGTGAATTGAAGTGGCAACTCAGACTTAATGCACATCTACACCCTGGCTTGAATGAGTTTATATCTATCAAGCCACTTCTGAGGCTTAGACATATGGTAGGTTAAATTCAGAGATTTATGTCCAATTAGTCAAGCATTCCATGGACACGTATTATGGTTCAATAATACAACAGGTTACCATCACACAACAGATATATATATCTCAGTAGGTCCATGTTAAGTTCCACAGTTCAGTGTTATTTTATGACATTTACTATTTTTATTCATCATTGGAATTTATTTAAAATGTCCGTTATTTTTTAATCATATTTTTACTTTTCATGTACATTTACTTCTACTTCTATTTTTCTTTCAGCTATTTTATTCCATAATATATATTGTTGGACATGCAAAAATATATAGTATATATATATATATATATATATTTTAGAGTGATTTTTTTATACACACATGATTTCAACAATCCATATCAAATGGTTTAATTATATGTATATTTTATATTAATAGTGTTACTTGTAGTATGGTTTAGACTATATGCTGGTTTTAATTGGATCTAAGTGTTTTTTCATTGTAATCTAATGTGTTTCTTTGGTTGATTGATTAATTGAAGACACATTTGGATGATTTGGTTGTGTATATAGTGTCATTTTGGTTCACCACACTCTGATGAAGTCATTTGGGACGAAACCTAGGTCAGTTGTGGTGATATTTGTATCGTGTTGCAATAAAGTACCGTTGGGTGAGCCTTCGTCTCTGTGGACTCTTTACAGTTTGTGGTTTGGTTACTGGTTAAGTGTTAAGAGTGTTTGCAAAAGTGATATGTTTAATGGCTTATTTGTAGATTATAAGTTTTTGATCCATTTTGTTTTGCAATTCTATGAAATAAGAATCAAGGTGGCCATGTACTTTAATCCAATAAATAAATAACAGCATACCACTGGGGCCTAAAAGAAAAGATTAGCACTTTCACTCAATAAGTTCTTCAGATCTACTTCATCAAGGAAATCAACCTAATTATAAGAGCAACAGCCAATAGGACAGTGGAATCAATTAACTCTGATATGAAATCCTGCAAGCTTTTACAGAAGGCTTTAAAGATACAAACCCATTTAAACCGGGGTCTTTATCAGTCTCTAATTTGACAATCCTTTTCATTTTTGCCACTTTAGTATGATTCACAATGTCTCCTCCTCTTAAACATTCTTCAACTACTTCCAATACCACAATGTTAAAAGAATTCCCTGGGTTATTAAAAATATGTGTATACAAGGCATTAGAAATCTTCCCATTCTTAATGTCACACATATGTTGCAAAATTCGTTCTTTCAGAAGCATGTTGTTTTTTTCTGTGTAGTACCTATCGCATGCCTTGCAATTACCCAATTAACCAAACTTTTAGTTTTGCAATCAGCATAAGTTTTTAAACTATATATGGTGTGTGTTAAGGGATGTACAAATTAATTAGAGGTGGAGATCATACTTCAAGATTTACAGGCTCTACAAGGAAAAGTACCAAACATATTATATAAAAGTTTCTTCTTTATCAAATATGTCATTTCAAAGACGGATAGTTCTTAAACCCAAAATAGGGTCTATCACTGACATTGTTCCTAATATCCTAATATTATCATCTGACAGCAGGAGGGGGCCAATTTCTCCTAACATTATCACAGACCTTCCCACAATCACTTTTGTATGTTAACATTAATCTAGTGGTAGAAGTGCCATTATAAACAGTATTATGTGGCACAGAAGGTCTATTCACAAACTGAAGTGCTTTATCGAAATAACATTGGTCTTTCATTGTCCTTAGTCTACTAACTTCGGAGCAGGCTTTCTCTACCTCCTTGGGGTGATAGCCTCTATCCAAAAATTCTTTACCCAAGCTCTCAGTAGCTTCCAAAAATTCAACATCACTAGTATGCAGTCTAGAAATCCTAAGAAATTGTCCATTAAGGACATTATTGTATACATCGGACAGATGCATACTTGTTCTATGCAACAAGGTGTTTTTCCTACATCTCTTCCTAAATAAAGAAACATCCACCTTTCCATCCTCTCTGAGGGGCAAACAAATATCAAAGAAATCTATGCACTGCTTAAAATAATTCACAGTAAATTTAAAATAAGAGTGCTTTCAAGGTACCTTACGAATTTATAAAGCAAATGAATGGGGCCATCCCACAACATAAAAGCATTGTCAGCGAAGTGCTTATAATATAAATTATGCTTAATAATCTATTACTGGAAATGTCCATCACATATTCTGTCTCCCAACTGGCTATCACTAAATTGGTGTAGCTATTGACACATGAGGGTCCCCTTAGCTACACCTAGCTTTTGCAAGAAAACTGCATCATTAAAAATAAAAGCATTATTAGTAAGATTAAGATCCAATAAAGTACAGATGAGATCAATGTGTCCATTGTCATAGTCACTATTCATCCTTAGAAAGGTTCTAAAATACTCAAAGCCTAAATCATTTGGACTAATAGTGAACAAAGTACACACATCTAAGGTAACAAGGCACAAATCATTGGTCCTTCCCAAAGTATCGAAACACTGTCTTAAAAATGTTCTGTATCCTTGAGAACTGAAGGAACCTTCTCAGCAACAGGTTTAAACTTAGTTTCTACAAAGTCTGACAGTGGTTCAGTCAGAGAGCCATGAGCCGATACAATAGGTCACAGTGGATGGTCAATTAACTGCTTGTGGACTTTAGGAAGACCATGGATTATCAGAATCAACAGATCCATTATAGTCAAATACTGAAAAACCTCCTTGGTAAATGCCCTCATCATAAATAGATCTTATAAACAGTCATGCACATATTTAGTCATCCTACTAACATCCAATTTAGTGATTCTGGAGTAAGTGTGGATATCACTTAGCACTAACTCCATTTTCTTAATGTATACATCTACATCAAAAATCACAATATCCCCCCCCCCCCCCATCAGCAGGATGTATAAAAATGTTAGGATTGTCCCATAGCTCCCTTATGGATAACCATTCACTTTCAGTTAAATTATAAAACCTTTGTGCATGATTAGTGTTAAGTTCATTAAACACATTATTTTCACAGACTTTACGGAAAGTTTCAAAAAGTGGGTGAGGGTGTGGCAAAAAGGTACTAGGTTTTCTAAAACCACAGACATTGTTCGTATCAGTATATGGAAAAAAAACTGTTTGAGCATTACATTCCTCACAAAGAGTTTAAGACTCAGGATAACGTTACTCACTTTCGAGCGTCTCACTGGTACCAACAGTAAACCTTTATTTAGCACAGAAATATGCTGATCTGATAAATGAAGTGAATACAAATTAATCACTAGGTTTTCTGATCCCATACTGCCAAGCTCCTTACCTGGGGACGCCACTGCTTTGATAACTTCCACCTCTTCAGTCTGCAACTCAACGAGCGCCCCCTGTCCGGCCATTAATGGAAGTTTCACTATCACTGGCAATTCCAGAAAAACCTATACAGAGACAGAGGTAGCTTTACTATTGCAATTGTTCTTACACTTAGCAACTCCCTCAGGAATAAGGACTGAAGTGACTGCCCATAGTAGACCATGCAGTAACTGCTGAAATATGTTCACTCTGTTCATGAACAATTGCAAGAGAACCATTATTAGTATTTCTAATTCTTCCTTGCATTACAGTCCCTGTGTTATCAGCTGTATTAGGGAGATAATTAGAATTCTTATTACGCCTAGGCCACACAAAAATCTGGCCATTTTTAAAATCCATAAAGTCCCTCTCTAATTTTTTTCTTCTTCTGCCATTGTAACCTGATGTCATATACAGAAATATCATTGTAAATCACATTCAGTCTGAAAAAAAAAACTTCTTTGAGGTATATTTCAGCTGAATTTTACTCTGCAGTCCCTCAATACGCATGAGAAGCTCTTTCTCTACAGGACAGAAGTCAATTAAAAGCCTGATAAAATTACAGCTTAGTTCGATATTGAGCACTTGCCAACATCTTAGTAGCTCTGGGTAAGTCTCCCCATAAGTTGGCATACATAACACTCTAAGACCTCTGGGGGGGTTAACTCTATGGTTCAATCAGGCTTCTAAATACAGCTGCTGCCAATTAAGCCTTTTTAACTTAAACAATGAATTATTCAGTTCTTCTAACAACTTTAAAAAGATATCTAGTCATTGGTATCACCTTCATTCTCCACCAAATTCCCAGACAAAGTAATCTGCAATAAGGGGTTGCCTTCCAGGTTCATAATCCTATTGAGACTTCCATGACAGGCAGTTGCATTCAAAATATAGTTTAAAAACTTATACTGATGGCAAAACTAAGAATTTGGTTTATTTGGCTAACTGCAAGGGATGCAGTGGGTACTACATAGGAAAAACAACAGGCTTTTGAAAGAAGGCATTTTGCAGCATATGAGTGACATTAGAATGGGAAGATTTTTAATGCCTTGTATAAATATATTTTTAATAACACAGGACATTCTTTTCCCTTCATGGTATTGGAAGTAGCTGAAGAAATTTAAGAGGTGGACACATTGTGGATCATACTGAAGTGGCAGAAATGAAGTGGATTGCAAAATTACAGGCTGATAAAGGCCCCAGTTTAAATGGGGTTGTACCTTTAAAGCCTGCTCTAAAAGTTTGCAAGCTTCCATTTCAGAGTTAATTAATTTCACTGTCCTATTGGTTGTTGGTCTTTTCAAATTAACTTGATTTTCCTTGATGGAGTAGATTTGAAGAAGCACTTATTGTGTGAAAGCACTAATCTTTTCTTTTTGGCCTCCATTGTATATTTTTATTTATTAAAGTACATGTTTTAGCTGTGGTGGTCACCTTGATTCTTATTTCATTGATTTTATTAATGCAAGATTGACTATTGGCTGCCTGTGGTATCCTTCTGGTTGTTTTGCAATTCTGCTTTAATTTTTCTGAGTCTGGCTGATTTAACTTTGTTTCTGTGCCCCTTACTCAACTGGAATGTGTAGGTCTCTGTGCTGTTTGTTTGCTTTATCCCTGATTAGTTTACCTTCCTGTTATGTAGTTTAATTAATTTTACTTTTGAGCTCATCCTACCCTTCAGCAGTTAGCTCCTGCATTTTAAATACATTTATTCTTATTGTCCCAGTTAACCACTTAATTTAAGACTTTTGCTCAAGCAAGTATGTTGGGAACCTCAAATGTTTTGGAAGATTTTTCTCAGTCTCTCAGGTCAAGGGAGTTTGCACCAGTACATAAATAATTATTCTCCTTGGAGATATATATGTATATATATATATATATATATATATATATATATATATATATATATATATATATATGGATCTACTTCGAATAACCGAAGCGCCACGTCACCGACACCTGGAAGACCAAGACGGAACGACCGAACAGGTAGGTTATCGAAAACGCGATATCCCGACAGCTGAAAGACCGACAACGGCAGTGTGTGAGCATGATCCAGTAAGTGTGCGAAAGTGAAAGATTTAGGATTGGGGAGCGGACAGGTAAGTGCACGATAGTGAAGGATTTTAGGTTAGGGTGTGGGAAAGGTGAGTGTGCGGTAGTGTCGGACTTAGGGTTCTGGTAAGGTAAGTGTGTGATAGTGACGTAGTGCAGTGTAGGGAAGGGTTAAGTGTGTTAGGGTTAGTATGCGGGTGGAGTGAGTGTGCGATAGTGACGGGCTTAATGTTTTAGGGTGGGTTAAGTGAGTTAGGGTTAGGGTGCAGGTAGGGTAAGTGTGCGATAGTGACGGTGTTGAGGTTTAGGGGTGGGTTAAGTGAGTTGGGGTTAGGGTGCAGGTAGGGTAAGTGTGCGATAGTGACGGTGTTGAGGTTTAGGGGTGGGTTAAGTGAGTTAGGGTTAGGGTGCGGGTTGGGTAAGTGTGCGGTAGTGTCGGACGTTAGGGTTAGGGTTTAGGTTAAGGTTAGTGATATGTTATTGTGTGCAATGCGTAGTTGACGTTTTTTGTGTCGGTCTAGTGGTGTTCGGTTTTTTGAGTTGTTTGTGTTTGTCGGTGTTGTGTGTTTTCGGTTGTTTGGGGTCAGTAACTTGTGTGTCAGTGATTTGGAAGTTCGGTGATAGAAAGTAGACCCATATATACATATATATATATATATATATATATATATATATATATATATATATATATATTCTATTAATGCATGACCACTGCTTTTATCTTAGTGAATAGTAAGAAAACCCTGGGTTAGGGAGCAGTGTACTACCTTTGTTATTAACACCCATTCATCCTACTGATGCTAAACAGGTTTTTAGAAGCCTACCCTGACTTGAAATATGCGTCTTGTGCTGACCACCCAATACATCTGTTGAGGAAAATGTAGTATTCCAATCCCCCATTGTCATGATGGTTCCTTCTGCAAATGCAGTTATGCAATTAAGAATGTGTTTAATTTCAGTTGGCTTATGCCCTGGAGGTAATTATATTAAAACATATTAAGATATATTAAGATCAATGAAAGAAATAGATTACAGAAAGTCAATGAAACCTGAAAATATATAAGTTTGATAACACAAATGAACATAGTAATTAGGACTATTCATAGAGATTCAGGTGATATAACAGAAGTAAATAAGATAAAATGGAGCCTTAAGCTTACCCCTAAAATGGGCACCAGCACAAACTTGAACGGAGCACCAGCTACTGAGATAAAACTAAAATGGACACCAGCTTATAATCAAATAAAAATGGAGCCTTAAGCTTACTCATGAGTAAATGCCTTCCTGTATGTGTTTGAGTCTGGTGTGGGCGCACTTTTGTGTTTAAATGTTTGGCCACATGAAGACCATGCTCCTGAGATGCCATAACCTCACGAAAGACTAAACCGACACTGCCTCACTACCTAAATTAATGAACAAAGTACTGTATTTCCATGTTAAATGCAACAGAAGTACTTTCTGTCTTCCTAGAAAGGGACATCTACTTCTAGGGGTGGGAGTAGATATACCGTCTGCTGAGGCAAGGAAAACAGTGGGTCCTGCGACGAGGCGAAAGAAATAGATGCATTTCCCAAATACTATGAAGGTTAGATATAAAGAGTAATATTGAATTGATGAGGAAAATTTATAATGCACAAAGATGACAATGAAAAATATTTTGGATGTTTTATCATTGTTTGCTTGTAAGTTATGAGATGATGAGCGGACGAGCTGAAGAGCTGAAGAGTTTTTGAATGTTTTTGTGATGTCTGGCGCACTCAATATTGTAAGCTGTAACATTCGTTTATGCATTCATTTCATTGGACTTATTGTGGCATCTGAATGAGTCAGTGGAATTGCTGGAATTGATGTGAAATTTTTTGTGTTTGGCCTGAATCCAGTTTGAGTATATGAGGAAGCTTACTACCTAGGACAGAGATTTGGATTAGATGGTGAGGGATGGTGTATGATCATAAACCGATTGATGTATCTGTCGAATTATGGAAATGAGTAGTAGCTCGTATATGCATCTATCTGCTATTTTTCGTGCTGTTGGTGTTTGAGTGGTATCGTTTTATATCTTTGGCTGATGCACCTTTCATTTGAAGTACATCGGAAGCACATTTGAGTGTTTGTACGCAGCAACTTAGCTTTCCAGCTTCTGATGGTGGATTTAAATATTTAGTTCTGTGTTGGGCTTATTGTGGAATCTGAATGAGTCATTGGAATTGCTGGAATTGATGTGAAATTGTTTGTGTTGGGCCTGAATCTAGTTTGATTATACAAGGAAGATTAAAACTGTGTGAGCTTACTACCTAGGACATTTTTGTATCTAGGACTGGCCTAATTAATATTCTAATGAATGGGGTGTTTGACATTCTCTGTTTTTTCAATTGTTCGTACTTTGTGAGATCAGCGGACATTGTATTTTTCCAGTGGGGGTTTGATTTGGATTAGACGGCGAGGGATGATGTATGCTTTTATGTAACTTGCTTGCCTCAATAATTACTGAATAACTGACTGTACCTTATCCCTACTAGGTGGTTAGTGCACACACCCCATCAGGATAGCCAGTAGCCAAACCCTCCAAATATTGTCCCCCACTTACTCCTTATCCACTCACTACTGCAACTGCCTTTTCCTCCCTCCACTCCACCCTTCTATATCCCTGTGAATACACCCTCACACATTTCATTCTAATCCTCTCCTCTCAAATGTATTAAACATCTCTCTTCCTACACATCCTTCTCACTCAACTCATACTCTGTCTCCCACCATGCAAACAAAATCTGCCTATGCTCTAATACCCTTATTTCTAAGCCTAATCCTCTTCTGCTTACTCTACCTTACTAGTCTCCCACAGTTTCAGCACTCCCCTCCCTTTCATACAACTGCGATTTACATTAAAAAAGACTTTCCCTTTATAACCCAAGCCTCCCCCACCTCTACAAATATAATTAATATTTTCTATTTCAAAGGAAGCTCTTCCTTACCCCTAGTAAATCACTTCCCATACCCACCAAACTCACCTCATTAGGTTCCAATATCTACACCTATGACCCATTAGAAAATAGATACGTATCCATACTCTACTCAAAATGTATCACCCTCCTCCTCCCTTCTGGAGACATACACCCTAACCCAGGGCCTTCATATAACTCCACCTCTAAACCACATTCACATAGCTCTCCCCTGCACTACAAATCTCTCCTCCTTACACTTAATGCCAGGAGCCTTTGTAATAAAATACCTTCCTTTCACGCCTGGATCTCTCATAACAAACCTGATATTGTCTCTATCACAGAAACCTAGCTAAAACTACACATAAAAGATTCCGAAATTATGCCCCCTAACTATAAACTTATAAGAAGTGACAGACCTCAAAAGAAAGGTGGAGGAGTAGCCTTACTCTTCCGCTCCTCTTTAACAGTAACACCCTATACTAAGCCCATACCCTCATTTGACACTGCCGAGCTAACCCTTGTCCTTCTCAAAGTAAATAACAATAGAACTTTATGCATTGCCTCCCTGTACATTCCTCCTGGTAGCAATATCCCTATACTGGAAGATATTATTGCCTGGTTCACCTCCAACATAAATAGTGAGACTATAATCCTAGGCGATGTCAATATAAACTGGTCTTCCATTCACTCATCTACCCCTTCTCAAAGCATCAACCTATATCAATTCACACAGCTAATCAAAACCCCTACTAGACCAAATAAAGATCACACCACAGGTAGCATCACTGACGGGATACTAGTCTACCACCCAAACAGAGATTCTGATAGTGGTACTCTCGCAGACTCCCTTAGTGACCATCTCCCTGCCTACATATGTCATTCCCCCTCCACCATCCTCTTTCAACACAGACACATTACCACCCACAACATGCAAAACTTCAACCCCCTAATTTTCTCTAATACCTTAAAACAGATAGACTGGAACTCTCTAAAGTCCCTCCCTTTAGATGCTGCAGTCTCACATTTCAATAGAATTTTCACTGATATACTTAACCACTTCGCCCCCAGTAGAACCAGAAGACTCTGATCCAAAACAGCCCCCTGGCTAACTAAAGACACAAATCTACTTATGCATCACCGAGATAAAATCAGAAAATACTATCAAAAAATGCAAAACTCCCAACTCTCTTGCCGAATACAAGCAACTGAAAAATCAAGTAAAAAAACAAATAGCCACTGACCGCAAATCCTACTACCTTAAACTTCAAAATAATCATAAAACCAATCCCAGAAAATTTTGGAATAGTATTTCATCAATATTATCCCCAGGCAAAAAAGAGAACCTTTGCCCTGACCCAGACACACCAGACCTCCACCTAGCTACCCAATTTAACTCCTTTTTCATTGACTCCATAGGCAAACTCACCTCTTCTTTCCCTAACAACATCCCCATCAACTTAACTGATAACAAAAACTTAACATCCATGAACCCTAAGTCCTCCCCTTTTGCTCTCAAATCCATTCCTACCCACACTATAAAAAAGCTCCTACAAAAGTTAAAACCTTGCTCTAATGCCCCAGAGATGACATTCCATCCAACTTTCTCCAACTAGCTGCTGATGGCATAGCCCTTCTAATCGGCATCCTAATCAATCACTCCATTCAGGAGTCCTATGTACCACACCTCTGGAAAAAAGCCTTCATCATCCCCCTCCCTGAAGGAGGTACAAACTGTTCAATCTCCAACTTTCATCCTATTGCTATCCTATCCCCTATCTCTAAGATACTCAAAAAATGTATTCACCTCCAACTATTACCCTACCTACTGGACAACCAACTCCTAACTCCTACCCAACATGGGTTTAGATTAGGACATAGCACCACCACTGCCCTTCTTTCCTTCTTCGAAATCATTAACTCTGCTCGTGACTCTGGTAACATAGTTTCTACACTCCTCCTTGACTTATCTAAAGCTTTCGACACCATCTCTCATGAGCTTCTACTTTCTAAACTCTTTCATCTTAATCTCTCCTCTTCGTCTATCAAATGGTTCTCTAGCTATCTCTCAGCCAGGGGACAAGCTGTAAAATGGAACTACTGCACTTCCTCTTTCCTTCTCACCCCAACAGGTGTACCCCAAGGCTCTATTTTGGGTCCTTTACTATTTAACATTTTCATCAATGATTTCCACGAAAGAACCCAATGCTAAACTGGTGCAATACGCAGATGACTCCACTATCATCTGCTCAGCCAAAACTCTTCCTTTACTAATAAACCTTATGCAAGAAGCCTTCTCCTCCACTGAGTCCTGGATGCTTGACAATCACCTAGCCCTAAATGCCTCCAAATCTAAAATAATGATCTTTACCCCTTCTAGACTTACTGCTGCCGACAAAGCATCCTTCTCTATACTTAACCTAAACAAAACAAGTCCCCCATACAAAATTTCTGGGCATTATTATTGATGACCAGCTAAAATTTGACATCCACATACAAACCGATATTAAAAAGACTCATCAAAAACTTAGTATGCTTTATCGACACAGACGCTACCTTTCTCTGTCTTCTAGACAATTCCTATCTACCACCTATCTCCTACCCTCCCTTTTGTATGGAGCTCCACTACTCTCTAACCTCCAATCATCCCTAAAATCTAAACTTTCCTCTTGTTATAACAAAATTTCAAAGTTTGCCAAAGGATCCAAATCCTCTAGTCACCACTGCAACTCCCTACGTGCTCTAAATTGGTTGGAACTCCCAAGCTACCTAAATTTCATTCAACTAACTACAGCACACAAGCTAATTTTCAAACCTTCTAACTGTCCATCACTCTCCTCTTCCCTAAAACTTCACTAGTCACATAGAACACTTTGGTCCACAAATCAGGACCTCTTAGAACTTTACAAGCCTTTACATGCACCAGGGCAACTTCTACTATCATTCTCCCTTGCCAGATTGTGGAACTCTCTTCCCCCTTACATTAGAACCACCCCTAACCTACCATCCTTTAAAACCCTACTCCACTCTCACCTCTACTCCCTCTGGGAGTGCTCCTGTACCTATCCTACCTGATTCCTGATACCTATCCCTATTCTATTCTACTCTAATCTCTGCCACTGCTTCAATTCATCTCTCTAAAATTCCTTTGCTTAAATGCATGTAGTATATTAAATTAACATAAATTTATTGTTTTTGCTAATATCTTATAAGTGATTGACTCAGCTCATATATTTCATGATATGTAAAATCTTGCCTTGCTGTATATTGAATGTTAAACTATTGTTCTTATATGCTGTACTAATACATTGTATATTTTATATTGTCTTTCTGTCTGGAGCTTTTCTCCTCGGGCTCCCATTGAAAACGGGCTACCTTGGCCCAATGGACTTTCCCGGTTAACAAACTGAAATAAATAAATAAATAAATAAATAAATTACTGTGCAGCTAAATTAATAACAGATGCAGTCTTACCACAAAAACACAGAGCAGTAAGGGGAGAAATCAAAAGCCATAATAGAAGTATCAAATAGAGAAAACTATAATGCAATTAAAGTGCCACTGTTAGAAGAGTATAGAAGAGGGAACAGATCAACAAAAATACTCAGAAGATACATGAGATAAAAGCAATGTGCAGTATCAGAACAGAACAGGATCTATCCTGCACTATCACAAATAATAAACTAAATATATCAGCACTCATGGAAAAACTTAGACGATATGCACACAAATATAAAGGAAAAGTACAAAGTAATCAATTTATTGATGACCCAAAAAAGTTTTATAGAGAACCGAGAAACAAGGCAAAAGGAAGTGAAATACCATCAAAAAAGAAGAAGAAATAGATATATTTTGGAGAAATATCTATGAAGATCCTGTGGAACATAATAAAGAGGCTGAATGGAAAGAAGATGTAAAGAAAGAATAAGAATTTCAAATGTACAGGATATGAAATGGGATGAAGTAACAGTTAGAGAGATTGAAACAAAGTTAAGAAATGCTCCTCCCACCCCCCCCATATCATTACTTTTATACCTATCCATACAACCACACCCCCTCACTTCCTCCCAAATCCTCTACCCCTCTACTTCCTGTTCTCATACTACCTCCCTTCTTTGCTCCTCCCCACACTTACCTGCTATCCACTATCAAAGACTACTATACCTTACTCTCACCCCTTCCTCACATCCTCTGTTCTACATCCCATAAAGTGACATGTCTCTTACAACTCAAACTATACTCTTAGCTTCTCTACTCCTTATACTCTTATCACCTCACCTCATATCACTCACAGTTACCTACTCCCTATTTCCATCCCTCAAGAACCACTCTTAACGCAAGTACTACACCACAACCCTATCAACTAATTTGTCCCTCCATCTTACCCCCCACCACTCCCATTCCTAAAATAAAAATATCTCCCCCACTCCACTTTAAAACAAAAAAACAAAGTCTACTTACTCAAATTAAAACCCCATTACAACCCTCTACTTCTATCTGGTGACATTCACCCTAACACTGGCCTTACAGACACTACCCTGAGCAATAACCCCCCTGTATCTAAACCTGCCAGCCCCTCCAACCCACAAAAACAAGTTCAATTCTGCTCTGTCAACATCAGGAGCCTTGTAAATAAAGTTTAAGAACTCCATGCTTGGATAGCTAACTATACTCCTGACATAGTTACCCTAACTGAAACATGGTTAAAACCACACCATCTGGACAGTGAAATCATCCCTCCTGGCTATAATATCCTTAGATTAGATTGACCTAAAAGAAAAGAAGGAGGAGGAATCTCCATACTCTATTCCAATTGTCTCTCCCAAATCAGTCCCACACTAGACTTACCTTCCTTCTCACCAGCTGAACTCCTACTGACTAACTTCAAACTAAACAGTTTCAACACCATAACTGTCGCAGCAATCTATATTCCCCCTGGTGATAACATTAACATACTTGAGAACATCCTATCTCACCTCTCGGATACCATCCACAATGAAATAATTATCCTGGGAGATGGAAATATTGATTGGCTTAAATACAAGCCAATCAATAATTATACTGGGAGATGCAAATATTGATTGGCTTAAAATACAAGCTCCCAACACTACTTCCTGTATAAACCTGCATGGGTTTGAGCAGCTAATCACAACCCCAACCTACATTAATAAATCTCACCTACCTAGCTCTCTTCTTGACTGGATATTGGTCTCCCACCGTCAAAACTATCATAACTCCCAAACTCTTCCAAATGCCCTCAGCGACCACTACCCTATAACAGTTACCAGACATATTCCCCACCTTACCAAACCTAACAAATTTATTACCACCCGCTCACTTTCTCATTTCTGTCCTAACTCCTTTATTCACCAACTCTCCAAAATTAACTGGTCTTACCTCACCGCTCTTCCTTTAGATGAAGCTGTCCACTCCTTCAACACTACATTCCTAAACATTCTTAACTACCTTGCTCCTCTTCGCACAATTAGAATCAAATATAATACTGCTCCCTGGCTCACTAAAGCTTCCAGAACCCTCATGAAAGACCAGGATAGGATTTGGAAAATGTGGACTAAAACTAAGACCCCTTCTCTTTTTCAGACATATAAAGAACTCAGAAATAAAATTAAAAAAAATCATCCACTATGAGAAAATAAACACCTGTGCCAATCCTCCCTCTACTCTTAAATCAGACCCAAAAAAATTCTGGAGATCTGTTATACAGACTCTTCATCCAGGAAACCCTTCCTCTCCTAACCCATGTCCCAATGCAATACCTGAAGACATATCCAACAAATTTAACAATCATTTTATAAACTCAATAACCTCCATAATAAATCCCCCCCCCAGAAACAACACTAGCACCTCCACAAACTGTATACCTATTACAAATCCTCCTAACTCCTTCTCTCTAAAAGCAATATCAACTAACTATGTAAAGTCATTTCTCTCTAAACTTAAACCTTGCTCCCCATCTGTTGACAAGCTACCCTCTTACTTCCTGCAGATTGCCTCTGAAACTCTTGCCTATCCTTTATCCACCTTAATCAACAGATCCATTTCTGAATCCTATGTCCCCACTGTATGAAGAATTTCTTTACTCTACCCATTCACAAAGAGGTCAACTCCTCAGACATATCCAACTTCAGACTGCTTGCCATACTCTCTCCACTCTCAAAAATCCTAGAGAAATGCATTCACAAGCAGGTAATGCATTACCTTCACCAGGAAAACCTTCTCACACCCACACAGCATGGTTTCCATCCCAAGTATAGTACAACTACTGCACTTATATAATTCATCAACATAGTCTCCCTAGCTCGTGAAAACAATAAACTTGTCTCATGCCTATTCCTTGACCTTTCTAAAGCCTTTGACACTGTCTCTCACCCACTCCTTCTAGTTAAACTCACTAACTTACATTTCTCTCCCCCTACTATCTCCTGGTTCTCCAGCTATCTCTCTACCTGCCAGAAATCAGTTAAATGGCTCTCTGCACTATCCTCCCCTCTCACTGTATAAATGGGAGTCCCCCAAGGGTCCATACTTGGACCACTACTCTTTAATATTTTTGCCAACTTGCTCTACTCCTCTTGTCCACAGTCATCTCTTGTGCAATATGCTGATAACTCAGCTGTTATAAGCATTGCTGACAACCCAACTGACCTCCACTCAACTACCCAGGCATCCTTCCACACCATTGAAACTTGGCTTAGTGGTAACAAACTAATACTTAATCCAAAAAAAAACTAAGCTCCTTGTCTTCCTCCCTAAAAACATCACCACACTCAAATGTACATTTACCATCTTATCCTGCAAGAACACTATCATCTCATCTGAATCTAGTACTAAATTGCTAGGTGTTACAATAGATGATCAGCTTAAGTTTGATCTCCATATTACTAACTCGGTAAAAAGAACTCATCAGAAACTTGGACACCTTTTCTGTAGCAAGAAATACTTAACTAACACTGCCCGAATAACTCTCTCCCAGGCTTTATTACTCCCAACACTCCTGTACAGCTGCCACATATTCACAAACCTAAATTCTACATGTATTTCCAAGCTTGAAACTACCTATAATAAGATTGCCAGATTTGCAGCTAACCAAACCTACAAGTCACACCACTGCTTAGCACTACAGCAACTAGACTGGCTAGAATTCCCTCAGCTGCTCCAACTGTACCAACTACAAATCATCCACTCTATCCTCTATCTACCCTCCTTCTGCCTCAGCCTCTCCACTATCATATCCAAATATTCCCCTGCTAGGACTCTACACAGCTGAAATCAAGAATTGTTAGACATCTACAAACCAAAATCAAAATGGGCTGCCTTCTCTATAACTATAACCCAGCTACATCCTGGAACCAACTCCCCTTGGAAATAAAATCCCTCCAGCATAGCAAAAGTTTCAAATTAGCCACAAGGAAATACCTAAAAACAAAGTGGTCTTGCCTCTGTAGCCAACCACCCTGAAACCACCATCCTTTCACCTATTTCACCACCTCACTCAATGTATCTGTAACACTATTCCGCTGCCTCTTCCTACCTCTTCCCTTCCTCTATCTCCAACCATTCTTAACTCTTACACTCTCAAACAACCTACCTGTCTAGTCTGTCTCCTATACTCTACCTCCCCTACATCTCCTACTAGCCATTCTTACTTTCCTTTCTTGTTTCCTAACTCCTATACAACTAGATCCTACCCACAATAAGCATCTGCCTAACTATTAACTCATTTTGCTCTAAGCAGTTTAAATAATATTGTAACTAGTTACATTTTCTTCTGCTAATTGATTAAAACCTTGTTTGTAACAACTCACATACTTGTCTGCCAGTTGTTAATACTCTGTATAATTGAATTGCCTGAGGAGCTTTTTCTTTCCAGGTCTCTGCTTGTAAGATCCTATAGCTGATTGTTACTACTATGTTACTAAAATTTAATAAATTGTTTTCTAGTCCTGAGGAGCTTTTCTCCCCAGGTCTCTGCTGAAAATGAGCCAAATGCTCAGCTAGACTAAACCGGTTAACAAATGTAAAATAAATAAATAAATTGGAAAACCCCAGGCCCACATGAAGCATCTAACTTCTGGCTAAAAGTATTAACATCTTTACATGAAGATTTAGTCATGAGTAAGAACTATTTATATGAGCACCCTGAACAGACAATGACCTGATTAACAATAGTAAAAATAATACTCCTACTTAAGAGTGAACCTATAATACTCCTACTTAAGAGTGAACCTGCAAGCTATCCTAAAATCTATAAACCAATAATGTGCCTTCCGATGACATATATACTGTACATTGGAACTGATGCTGACAGAGTTTATAGTCATTTAGAAGTAAATTCAATTACGGCAATAGAACAAAAGGGTAACAAAAGAAAGTCATGTGGAACAAAGGATCATATGTTGTTAAATAAAGTCATAAAGGAGAACTGTAAAAGGGGGAAGAATGGATAGACTACAAAAGAGCATTTGACAGTATTCCATAAAAGAGTGCTTAACACTGTATAAGATACACCCTACACTGACGAAATGCATTACAGAGACCATGAAACAGTGACAAACCACTTTGAAGTTAAGCCATGATAAAGGATGTTATTTTTTCCAGGGATAAAAATTCAAAGGGGGGATATTCCTGAGTGACTATTTGTTACTGCTGCTCTTCTGTCTTGCCCTTAATTTATTAAGCTGTCTACTTAGCAGACTAGGTCATGGCTATAATTTGCCTCACAGAAAACAACAAAGTCTAAAGACTTCTCATCTTCTTTTTTTGGATGATTTAAAACTGTGTAGTTCATCATATGAGGAACTGAAAAAACAACTGCAAGCAGTCAAAGCTTTTTCATATGATATAAGAATGTTATTTGGTCTTGATAAATGTGCAAAAGCAACCTTTAAAGCAGAAAAGCTGCACCAAAAAACATCAGCCTGGGACAGGAATATGATATAAAAGAACTTGAACAAGAGGGAGTATAGAATATTTGGGAACTGATGAAGGATCAACAATAAAACTTGAACAAATGTGAATAAAACTAAGTAAGGAATATTTTAGAAGACTAAAATTAAAACTGAAAACAGCACTGACATCTAGAAACAAAATCCAAGCTATAAACCAATTTGTTCTTCCTATCCTAACTTATAGTTTTGGAGTGACTGACTGGCCCCAAAGGCTGTTGGACCAGTTGGACAGGAAAACAAGAAAGATGATTGAAGCTTATCAAATAATTTATTAAAATTCAGTGCATACCAAGACTATATTTTCCCTGTTCTGATGGAGGTATGGGTCTCCTCGAAAATGATTACATTTAGATCTGCATTCAATAGACTACATACATATCTGCTGACCTCACAAGACCCAAACGTAAACATAGTCAAAGTTTTAAAACATGAGGAGAATAAGTCTAAGATGACTTCCCTGCTTAGTTTAGCAGAAGCATATCAGTGTCAAATGGAAATGGAAATCAAACCAGAAGTAGATAAAAAAAGGACAGGCTGAATGTGCCAAAAAACAAAATAAAGAATATAAGGTGAAGGATCAGATGAGAAGGCAAGAAATGTGGGAAATGCATAAATATTGTTGCAAGTATAGAAAACTCTTGGACTCTTGGAACAGCATAACACTGATCAGGATCAAATGCAGGAATGGTTAAGGAGAAGTGAATTTAAACAAAAATATGAGAGGTTAATATTGGTGGCCCAAGATAGTAGACTATGTACACATTGGTTTACAAAGTCCATTGAAGATGTGGGAGAAACAGACAAATGTAGGTTTTGTAAAATATAACTGGAAACAGTCACACAACGTGTTACTGGTTGTTATATACTAAGGGCAGAAGGACTGTGTGCTGAAATGCATAATAATGTGGCAAGACTGTTGAAATGGGGATTGTGAAAACATTATAATAATGAAGTAGCTGAAAAACATTGGAAATATGAGCTACAAAGCATTATAGACAATGATGAAGTTTATATTATATGGGATCACCCATTAACAACAGTTCAAAAAATAAATGTGGGAAAACCAGATATAGTAGACCATGAAAAGAAGAAATAAGTAGCATTGATCATTGAAATTGCTACACACAGTGACTGACTACAGTGTCTTATGTACAGAGAAACACAAAGTCATAAAATACAAGGATTTGCAGGCAGAAATGAGGGAAATGTGGAAGAATGATACTCAGACAGTTCCAATAGTAACAGGTGCATGCAACGGGTCTTATAAAAAGGAATTTACAATTGTACTTAGATATGTTATCGATACATGTAACTCCATATGAATTGTAAAAGGAGTCAATACTAGGTACATTGTGGGTGCTGAGAAAAATTCTAGCTAACATCAAAGATTAAAACAATACTAATTTCATGAACATTAATCAAGCTTTGATTTAGAAATGTGATCCATTCCCATCATGGTGTTAGAAAGCCAAAAGTCTTGGAGAAATTAAAAATAATGTGGGAGTAGAATCCATAGCCTTCTGTACAAAGGCAAGTATGCTACCTGTTGTGCTTTAAAATGTTATATCACAGTGATGAAGGACATTTGCTAAACAAAACAGTTACATATTGAAAACAGACTTAGCATGAGCAACAGTTAACCTCTCTTAACCTGAAACTTAAATTTCCTTGAAAATGCACAGAAAACCAACATTCCTTGAAAATGCACATAAACTCAGCATTCCTTGAAAATGCAAAGAAACTCAGCATTCTTTGAAAATGCACAAAAACTCAACAGTCCTAAAAATGCACTGAAACTCAGCAGCCCTAGAAAATGCACTGAAAGTCAACAGTATTTGAAATGCTTTTGCTGATGAAAATTTGGCAGTTGGTGTAGAAGATTCAGGTTCTAGGGTCTTGTATTCAAGGTACAGGGTTTGAGCTTCAATGAGTCAGCAAACCTGCCACTTTACACACACACACACACACACACACACACACACACACACACACACACACACACACACACACACACACACACACACACACACACACACACACACACACACACACACACACACACACACACACACACGCAAACACACATGCACACACCCCTCTGTGATGACCCATTCTCTGCATCAGAATGGCAACAGTAATAATCCATGCATGTCTGTTAAAAATCATGTGCTACAGTCTAAGGTTTAAACATGCATGTATCGTAATAAAGATGCACATACAGACACTATTAAGGACACATTTTGTGTGCTTTCTGAAAGATAAACTGTAACCATTGTAGCAGCCCCTGGCCAGTGGGCCCCACAAGTCAGTCAGCCCTAGGTGAATGCATAGGTCGCCTAGTTCTGGATCCAGCTCTGGTCCAATTGAGTGCTTAGTCTTGTTATTTGTTGAAGACGTTTCTCAGTTCTACCAACTTACATTTGCAGAGTCTCCTTCATTTCCTTTATTTCTTACAAGATTCCTGTAAGTTCTGCTTGTTGGACAGGTGGGATCTTGCCTGTCTGACGATGTATGATAACTCATGGTTCCAGGTATTGCTCAGGCCCAAATGCTGTTGCCAGTTCTAGCAATGGATTTTTCATATTAAGCCCTTCATCTTTGTTTTATTCTTCATGTACTGGTCATTTGGTCTTTTGATTTAGTAATACCTTATTATTGCCTAGTAGGATCAATTTTCTCCTAGAGCTTTACACAAAATGCTTCTACAGGTGGTGGACCATCTGAGTTGGTGTACTCATCTCTTGGTCACATACCAGAAGTCCTCATTTAAGTATTTTAGAAATTTTCATTGAAATATTTGAAATCAGTAATTTGTTTGATTGATTATGCAGGGATGATTAGGTGTTTTGGAAATAATTTCTTGAAAAATCTAAAATCAGTTCTTTGTCTGATTTATTATGACAGAGAGTTCCAAGATGCAGCACCCAGCTTAACGAAAGCCTTTTCACCAATGTCATATTGAATATGGGGGTCTTACTACTGTAATAGTGTCATATGTGGCCTGGCAGAATGAGTAATTTGTATCACTATGTCTAAGTTTTGAAGTCAGTCAAGGACAGAATAATGTCTGAAAAAAGTTGAATGCTTCACAATTTAACAAAATTGTTTCCTTGCTCCTATTGGTAATTCTTTTCTGACAGGAGCCCCCGATGTTTGTTTATGATATCTTCCATATCTAAAGTTTGCAATTTGATATGTAGGCTTGGAAAGGAATGTTTGCATGCTAGAACTTTACTCCGTAATTTTTGTCTGATATTGTTTAATCTTACTGTAAATATTCGTAAGAGAATTTTGAGTGCATAGCTGATCGATATAGGTTTGTATGAATACACTTTTAGATGATCTATCACATATCCTTTCTTACTCCATTTTTTTTGTTTGTCTTACAAAGAGAACATTGCTGAGTTTCTTTCTCCAGTGAAGAAACAGTTTGCATTTCACATACACCAAATATATTCACTAACAAATCTGACAGAGCAAGGAAACTGCTTGAATAAAACAGATGCTTATTTACGCCAAGAGCTTTCAGCTTTTACTGAGCTTTCTGTTGTGCTGATTTTACATTTGGCATTTTATCTGGTTCAATATTCATAGCAAAGTATTTATACTTGATGGCTAGATGCAGATACTCTGGAAAAGGTCTGTATGCATTCACACTGTTTACTAACATGACAATGGCAGCAACTGACAGACATGACATCAGCATGTAACTCCTGCAAGCACACTAGCTTTATGGGTACTTCTTAAAGCATTATTACACTATGCATTATATCTCTCCAGTTAAGGTAAAGGTATTCATGATTCTACACAGTATATAAGCTGCACTAGTCTATACTATCATAGGAATGTCATATGATATGCATTTTAAATTATATATATATATATATATATATATATATATATATACACACACACACACACACACACACACACACACACACACACACACACACACACACACACACACACACACACACACACACACACACACACGGCAGCAGTGATCCAATTATTTTTATGTTACCAGTATTTATGCTTACCAGACAGCAACTCTAGATATCATTCCTTACTGTCATAAAATTTTACAAGTCATGCCATTTTGAGTATATTGTTGAATGATCTCACATATCTAGATGCACTAGTCATTAACATTAGATGATGTCATGGCAGGTTCGGCTGTCTTTTCAGATAAGGTGTCATATTGTCATATTTCAGTTGCTTCCAGTGATTGAGATGGTGTAATGACTGGTACAATGTCATAATCAGGGTAACTGAACATATCTGGAAAACTGTCTTTAACTCCTATATGAGTCATTTCTTGGTTAGAACTGTCTCATACTGGTATTCTCTCAGGAAACAGTCCTACCCAATTTAGATGACTACAGTTATGCCTGAATCTCAGTCTATCTCTGGTTTCTACAGTGTAAGATCTGTGTTCTAGCTTAACTTACCACAGCAGGTTTCTGCTGCTGCAAAGCGTTTTTGAAGAAATTCTGAATTGCAACAGCCTGTCAAGGCCTAGAAGGTTGACAGTGTTTCAGCTGAGCTGTTATAAAGTAATTTATGTTTTGCTGATCTTTTTACTAACTTAACTTTACATTTCCCGAATTAAATAATACTGATGAGGTAGGTAACTTTGTCTTCATTCCCCTTCCCATCAACAAATGAGCAGCTGAAGACTGCACCAGAGGGATAAAGCCCTGACTACAGCACAGGTGACCTGAGTTTGATTAGCAGCATGTGTGCTTGATGGTACAAGCAGGGCATATTTGTGTGCCTACTCGTGGGTGAGAGGAACGGTGGTCCTAAGCAGCTCATGCCTCCCCTGAAGGGGTGGGATGTGTCAGGATGAGTGGAGCTGATGCAGGGAGGATGTGGGCATGATAACCCAAGCCAGTGATGGCAGTCCTTGTCAGATGTGGAGCAGCATGCTTGCAAGCATGGGAAAAGGGCACAAGTGGCAGTATGGTGAAACAAGTTGTCATATCACCACAGGAGGAGGGGCTATTCTATCACATTAAAATGTAATTTCAGTTGTGATGCTTGCAACGCAGCAAGCAACCCTAATGTTTGACTTTTTGACATTCCCACCCCAAGCTCCCCACCCTCACCATCCTTTGCTACAGTGGAACTGGGATTTCCAACACTAGGCCAGCAGGGGAAGTCTTGATGCCTGACAACCCAAATCTTAAAATGAACTGTTTCAGTATTCAAGCTGAGCATGTCAACAATCTTACTTTATTCTGGAAACATGCATTTTAATTACGTTTTTGACAATTTCCATGACTTCTTCAACCTGCTCTTTTTTACTAAGGGCACTTTGACATGTGCCCAAACTCCCAGACTTGTGGAAAAAAAATGTCTCGGATGGCAAACTGTTGACCATTATGAGGTATAAGAATGCCAAGACTCAAAGGCATAAAAACATTCCTTTCATAAGTGTTTCGAATGACAGTGAAAATATGACTCAAAATTTAATGACTTCTGGGTACTTCTAGCAGTAGTAACCCCAGATGCTATACTGATGTACTTGAGTGGAAACAAATCAGTTATTTCTCCTTAGTCTGACTAATATTTCATAATGCATCACAGCATTGTTAGTGTTATTCTTGTGTAGTATATTGCATATTTCATAATACTTTATCACACATTCTAGTTGATGTGGCATACCAAGCCAAAACATTATGTCACATGCCCTTTCTTTATAGCTAACAATGCCAAAGTGAGCTTCACGTTTTCTTTCCAGCATATTGTTACATGGAGGATTTGGCATCATCTCATTGCTAGGTCTGAATAACAGAACGTATGACATATGAATCTCATCACAGAAAGTGTAGCTCATTTCAATAAGTAATAGGACATTTTTTGTCCATTAATCTCAGCAGTATTGTATTTTAACATTTAGCTCCATGACTGGTTCTTTACTGCAGTTACATTATTGCTGGAAAATGTTAATTCCAGTAGGTACATTAACATAGTGCCCAAAATATCATGGACATTTGTTTGCACTCCATTTTGCATCATTATTGCACTTTTCTTCTTCTCCATAGCTGGCTATAGTACAGGAATATATGAATCTTTAGATCCCAAGTCTTTGAATTAACATGACTGTGATCTTGCAATGCATCCATTTTTCATCCATGCAAATTACTGTCAGTGGGAATTATTTTCTTCATGGGAATGTAAATTATGGTCTCTTTTGATACTGTGAATCTTCTTGAAATGTTCTAATCTTTATTTACAACAAAGATAAAACCCAAGTTAAATAAGATGCCCCTAAATCAAATTATTTTACTATTTCTCCTCATGCTACTAACCTTCGTCACTAATTATCAAATCCACCTCCTTTAAATACTTACGTCTTCAACCAAAGAATATCCTCACAATGAATATCAGTATCTATTCAGCCTGTCTTTATTCATAATATCCTGTCTCTACAAACAAACCATATCTGATTTACTGATCTATAAATATCTGAAAACAAAGTATTCAGATTTATGGTCCAATACCAAACCATGACCAACATATAGCTAGCCACCCTCTTCCCTCTGTAAAATGTCAATTCAAAAAATTAGTAAAGATAATCACCCTGACCCAGGTCCCCCTGTTAATAGAACCATCACTTTCAACCCCAAAATAAACCAGTCACCTAATACCGCTCAACAAAAAAACAGAACCTAAACTCGCCTTACTAAATATGAACCTAAGAAGTATATGCAATAAAGTCCATGACATGCATGCCTACCACGCCACACACACTCCTGATGTAGTCATAACTACCAAAACCCAGTTATAAAAAGACATAAAGGATAATGAGGTCACCCCCAGGGTACAATAATACTCAGGAATGGCAGGCAAAGCAAGCATGCAGGTGGTATCGCAATCATCTATAAACATTCCCTAACCATCACCTTACTTCCACAGGAAATACTCAAGTTTAACAATGCTGAACTTCTAATAACACTCCTAAAAATCAACAATAGGAAAACTATATGTTTAACTGCAATGTATATACCACCAGGGCATAACATTGATACTAATGAAAACATGCTGTATTGGAAATCCAAACAAATTAAGAATGAAACTATAATACTTGGAGACTTAAATATAGACAGGCAACTTATAAATTCCACTACCCCCACTGAATCCATAAAGTTATACATCTTCAAACAATTAACAGCCACATCCACTAGAATCAATAAAACTTCAGGGAGACACTCAAAATTAGACTGGATTCTTACAAACAAACTAGACAAACTGACAAATGTAGGCTGTCTCTTAGATAGCATAAGTGACCACATACCAACGTATGTCACTCGAACTAGATAAATGTAGAAGTATTTCAATAAAAGAGTTTGCTGATTCCTTCAAAAACATATTCCTAAATAGTAGCGCCAGCTCAAAAGGCAAATATTAAACTACAGCCATCAGTGTATAACCAGACAAAAAAAAAGAACGTTGTTATGCTGCTTGACAGCAGAGTCGGAATCAGTGAGATGACCACAGCTGGTTAGCCAGTATCACCCCCTGCCTGGAAAAGGTTCACTGCACCCCTTGGAGTAACACCCTTTTACCGAAGTCATGTGATTCTCAAACTCTGTAGTCAATAGGTATAGTAAAATATTAAATAACACCAAGAATGCACCGCAACAGGCACAGGAGATGGCAGAGGGGAATGTCAACAGATACATGGAAAAGTAAGCCAGAGGGGACTCAAGAAGAAAATAAAATGAATTTAGAATTGAAGTAATGCTAGTATAACCTTAGGTAAATTGAAGTTTAAGTAACATTGCCAGCTCTGGTATGTAGAAGCAACAAGACAACATTTTCTTATTACTAAATTGCGACTATATAGGGTGCAAAAGGAATACCAATCACAAAGGCATAAACTTTGCTGTCATACAGGAATAGAATGCAGTCACCAGATACCAGTTCATAATAAGACTACTATGTAAAATAACTTTATTCATGCATCAGCAATGCCAGCACAGATTAACAAATAAGGGCAAAATTGCATAGGCATAAGAAGAACTATTTGGCCTCAACTTCATACCAGTACTCAAACACAAGCATAATCTTCCTTCAGTATGGTCATTTGATAGTTTGCAGAGACTGTTACTAAAGACCTTCACTGTACCATTTCTATGCTAAAAAGACCAGGAGAAGCTAAAGCCTAGAGTCTGTTCAGCCAATCACATTTAGGCATTTAGCATACTCATCTAGTGGACCTGTCTCCTGGAAACATGGTAGAAAACAATTGCAATGAACCACTGAGCAGCTCTAAAAATGAACATAGAAAAATGACAAAAAAGGGTCATGGAAGCAGGACCATTATCATGGCTCAACACAGTCTGTACAGGCATAGCATAAACATTTCATCAGTCATGCCCTAGTCTCCACTCACAGATATGTAGGCCTGAACTATGTATACCCAGACTTATCACACTAAATATTAGTCTTTACACAGATACCACTCCATAAATAATGATGCATACTGTCACCACATTAAGCCATATACTTACTCAGTAATTGTATGTATCTTCTATATTCACAACACCGTATCCTGACATATAAAAAACATGAAGAAATCTGAAAGGTTACCATGCCAGTCCTCGCAATCTTATTATGGTTGTTCAAAAAATTGAAAATAATTACAATACCAATATACATAGTATGGTACACAAAAGGGGGAAAAATAATCACAAGTAAAAAAACATTGTTAATTTCTTGGATATATCTAGTAGGAAGCTGCCCAGCACATGTTGGTTGCTTCAGCATCATGATGAAAAGATAACCAATCATCATAATGTAGGACCTGCAGAGCTGAAGAATATTTGGTTCTAAACAAACTGAGCAGAAGCCAAATGTCTGCAAATATGTTTGGCTTTGATGCAAGTGATGGGCAATAATATCATCAGGTTGTAATTGCCCAAACAAAAATGGTCAAATTTATACTTGTACTTGTTCATAGTTTTATATGCTATACTGCCAGGACGGAGACAGTGCAATACCACCGTTTTAACAATGTTATGTAAGCTTTTTGGGGGTTTCACCTTTTCCTGTGTTGTGCAACCATGGAATTAGTATAACATAGCAATGCTGGTGTGTGACATATGACATATGAAGGGTGCTTGCTTTCCTGCAAAAATGCTCATTTTCACAGCTCGATGTTAGGTGACATCAGGTGTGATGAAACAATTGTTTTTCAAATGATCATGACTCATCATAACAGAGGTAACATTTTTCTAGGTTGCTCATTGGTGATGGGCATCAATAGGAAAGTCCTCAGACATTCTCAAGGAGAGTTCTCCTGCAGGTAGCACCCGGTATGTCTATCATTTTTACAGATAGTTTGTGGGAGAAATGGCTTGGATTTAACTATGATATCACTGGATGCTATGTCAGAAAAACCCTAAGGGAAATCTTCCTAACATCTCTGAAGCATTGCAAGGCATAGGAAAAAAGTTACAGATAAACTAAAGAATAAAAGTGTCAGTAAGGTATTCAAACCAAGCAGAGACCAAAAGATTATGGAGTGTCTGTTATGTGAGCGCAGCTACATTTCTGTGGTAAGTGAGTTGAGCTGACTCAAACTCTTACACTAGTTCTGCTCTAGATCACTTTCTGGTTTCCATGACTTGCAAGTTTGCTAGTGAACTCCTGACTGTGCAGCTGTTTATAATGCTATTCATTATGTTAGTTCATTTAAACAGATTTATGGTAAACTGCATTTCATTTAATAATGCAAGGTTTAATTCTCCATACAAAAATTTTATAAGTAAGCTACTGATAAAAAATCACTGCAGAAGAATATCATACCCAGGACTGTGCACTAAGCATAACTGGTTTGCTTGCACTTTTGGGAATGGACCCTCTATATAGATATACTCTGAGAAAAAAAAAGCTATGGTGAGAATGGTTGACATCACTCTTATCTAGGAGACAGTGATATAGGATGATAGGAGAGTTTGGGCATCTTTCCAGACAAGAATAGGCTTGCTTACTTTAAACAACTTCTATTGACTTAACTATGATTTCCCACATATTTTTTAAAACGTTTTGGAGAAATAGAACCAATACCACTTCTCAAGTCCTTATAGAAAGAAACATCAATGCTGTACATGATTTGATTATGGATCACATAATACACCACAACACAATGCCACATAAAATTATATACTATACCAAATAATTAAATGGCAAAGTTACATCTATTTGACAGATAGCACCTCTTTCACCCAAAAGAAGAGCATACCATCCATGAACCTGGTAGCCTTATTTCAAGCAGGTAAGCTTACTGGTTTATTTCCAGAAGTTCTGTTTAATGTATATATAGAAAAGAGATTGCTTCATCACAATTAAGTAAACATGTTGCTGCCCTCTGTGAAATGACACTGCAAGTGGAAGGAGGTCAGAAAAAGCAAGGAATAAATAATCATTTTATTCTACAAGGCCACAAACTAAGTACATCATAATATATCATAACTAAACCAGTAAGCTGTTCACTGATGTAAGTATGGTATGGGTGGTGCAAGTTATAATTTAGAAGTCTATATAAGGATCAGGAGCATGATGCCTTATCAAAATAAACAAGTGCATTAGAGGCTTAGAATGCAATGTAGAATCAGCCCAAGCTGAACACAGAGTATCATATTGCAATAAAGAAACAGCTAGGGCAATGCACGAAGGTACACAGTGAACTGGAGTCATCTATGAAAGAAAGAGCATAATAAAAAGTTAAAAAGGCAGTCTCTCATGCTTTTTTCCTTTAGAAATTCTAGAAATAGTTCATTAAGAGCTGGATCATTTTTTTTTTATATTTTATTTGACTTTAATGAATTAACAATTATATTGTATTTCTAGAAAAGGAATGTCAGTGTTGCATTAGGTAGCACACTCAATGTTGTTGCAAATGGCTATGGGCTCTACTCCCACATGAGGTAGATGGATTTTTGACACTGCAGAGCAGTGCAGAGGGGATGCTGTCCTCCTGACTGTATTGTGCTTCTGAGAAAATGTTAAATTGAGGCCTCATCTTCCTGAGTTGATTGTAGCTCAGGTGGATGTAAACATTCCCACATATATATATATATATATATATATATATATATATATATATATATATATATATATATATATATATATATGTCTACTTCATATTACTGGAGTCTGAGCTACCGAAAAATTACATTCTGTGAAAGCTTATTTTAATGAACACCCAGATCACCAAAGCTGTAGTCCAGCAAAGTAAACACATGGCCACCATGAAAAAAAAAATGAACCAAAGCAAATCAAACACACACAAGTGGGGGGCTTTGCCTCCCACATACCCATGTGATGGGCTGTGGCCTCCATACCCCTCTAACTAAAACTGCAGTGGGGAAAAGTACAAAGTTCACCATGCTGGCCAAGTGGTTAGTTTCTGGGTTTTTGATAATATCAGGTAGACCTATCTATATATATATATATATATATATATATATATATATATATATATATATATATATATATATATATATATATACACACACACACACACACACACACACACACATGTGTATATATTTAAAAATCAATGTGATCATTCCTACTTATTTTCATTTTTGTATTTTTATACATCATACTTGCCATTTGTATACTTTTATATTGACCCCCACTCCTTTTTCTATAACAATAATCTATTTTTTTTAATATTAGTGACAATATATAGTTTTCATTCAACATAATTTCATTAATTCTTTCAGTTCATAATACCCAAACTACATAAAATACTTTATTATCCAAATCTATTTTCAACTTTGTGTTTATGTTTTCATAATATCCATATTCAATCATATCCATATTTATATCTTCATTATTTCTGAAATTGTCAAAACAATTTTCTGTACATAATTTATTTCACAGTTTTCTAATTAGGAAAATGTGTTCTGCTGTTTATTCTTCAATACAATACAAACGTATTCTTTCATTTTTTTTTTTTGCAAAGCATAGTTGCCTTTACTGATAATTTCTTAATTTCCAATCTCCATAAAAATCTTGGCATTCAGCATTATGTCTACACTATTTCTTTCTTTCTTTAATTGCTTTAATCTTTACTTCTAGAATATTTCCCATAAATTAATAGAATAATATTTCCTCATAATAGTATTATACTATATTTTTCTATCTCCTTCCACTTCATTAGTCTTTATTTTGCACATCCTTATCTTTTGTTGACAATTCTTTATTTTTCATTAAACATTCTTCTGTTATTTTATTATTCCTTATCTTGTCCCAGAATTCCTTATACTTACACTTAAATATATTCGTCACTAATTTTTCATTTTTTTCTCATTTAACCATTTAATTTCCTTACACAAATTTACTGAAGCAACATTAACTAATGGATTTATTATACCTAATCCTCATTCTTCTTTATTCATATATAATCCATCAATTTAACAGGATTTAATCTTGATCCCCATAAAAAGAAGAGTACTTCTAGTAAAAGTTTTCATATACTCTGGGAATCATGAGAAAACTGGAAAATGTGCTCTTTCCTATTAACAATGAACTAATCAAATGCACATTTTATATGGTAATATGTACCTTTTCCATAATATACAAATATCATTTCTTTCCTTTATTATTATATCTTACCCCTTTCTATTTTCTTCTTTATCAAAAAGTATCCCTAGAGTAGATATTTCTTTCATAGAAAATTGTACACTTGCTATTGTGTCACTGATTCTGTTACTCCTTTCTTTATTAAGTGTCATTCCTCTTTGCCTTAAACGTTCGATTAATTAGATAACTTCTGTCATCAAGTCTCTGTTTTTAGTTGTTATAATATCAACTGCATATGAAATCATAACTGGAATTTCAACTCCTGTTTGACTGTTATAATTTGCATTCTTCATTTTCTGATTTACCTCTCTAACTCTTGTATTCATGATTAAAACAAATAAATTACTACTCACAGGACACCCTTGTCTTATACCATTTTTCATATCTATTTATTTACTTAACCATGCATTACATAAGACTCTTACTTTATTATTCTTATAAACTGTTCTACATACTAGCTTGAGTTTATTATCAACATTATACATGTCTATTATTTTCCACAATATATCATGCTGTATTGAATGAAATGCTTTATTAATAACACCTACCTTAATTTTTATGTCTAATTTCTATTAATATAATCAATGAAGGAACTGATATACTGTATGATACTGGACTGAACTGGAAGTAACCTGAATGGTACTGTAATGAATGTCTGTATCTGTTAATTACCAAAACCTGTGCTAAACAGGTGCCAGTCTTTCCTTTACAGGCCAAATATTCTTGTACCTTTCATAATAAAGTCTGCAAACTGTAGCTCATTTAGGAATGCTTTATTATGTAGAGTGTCGGTAGATGTTAACAATATCCAAATAGTCCCCCAGATTCTGCAAAGCCTGCACAGTGTGCAGGATTAGTACAGGAGCACCAGCAGGCAATATGTCTGCCGTGTGATCGAGGAATAACCTGTAGTAGTGTGCATGAGCGCTCCTGCACTAGTCCTGCAAGGACTTAGCCCCTGTATGCAAATTACCCCATTTGCAGGAGAAATCCATGAAAATGAGGTGAATTTGCAATCCAGGAAGCTGGAAACCGGCCGTGCAGGACTAGTGTAATCTGCAGAAATGTACTCCACCAGTAATGGAGTACATTTCTGCAAATTCCAAAACAGAGCCATGACAGCTCCAAATAAAGTGTACCTATCATTTAGAATGCATGCCAATGGCCATGTATAAGGCCATTGGCATGGAAAACAGTTGAAAAAAATAAATCAACTTTCATTTTTTTAGCCGATCTCAGCTGTTTAAGCATAGGGCAGTGGCGTGCAAATGGGATCGGGGGAGAAAATAAGAAAATAAGCCTAAAATAAGCATTCTAACTAAATCACTATTCTGCCATTATAGTCAATAGCAGGCAGAAGATAACATGGCCAGTCAATAGTGGTTGCTAATGGGGGAGGCTCAGTGTGAGACATGTAACTATACATTAGCAGACTGTCCTATGCAAATGAGGGGAATGATAGTGAATCCCAGATTTCCACTGCATGCTAGTCAGCACCCAACAGTGTAAGAGCAGGAATAGCTTGATGTAAGTCTAGGAGTTAGCTGACATCATAAGGGTGTGTGTCAGGCATACTGTAAGCGGATTGGAGCCCTGTGGCTCAGGATAGCTCCTAGCTTAGCACAGCTAGGCAAGGGGGTGTGTCTGAGGCTGCCTAGTACTCTTTACTTTGCCTAAGCAGGTGTGCATGCCACGCACTGGGTTTTAAAGAAATAAAAAGTAAACCAGGAAATTGCAGCTCTGTGCACATTTGAGCACTGTGTTTGTGTGGCACACCCCTGGGCTTAAACAGGAAGGCAATGGGAAGGGAAAACAGCAGTAGGAAGGTAATCTAGGAGAACTAGCATAGCTGGCAGGTGAAATGTAACAGAATCAGCCATTTACACAGGCAGCAGACCTACCCAGGCCAGAACACTACTATAAACTATGCAAACACCTTCCCCTGTGTTTTTTTCCATACTCTTCACCACTGGTGTATACAAGCGGGCAACTTTTAACAAACAAAACAAGAAAATGATAGGGGCTGCAGCAAGCATCATACAACATGTGGATGAGGCTGAGGGTGGTGAGGATGTGAATGCTGTCGACCAACCCACAGTGAGGAAACAGAGAAGAGTGTACAGACCCAGGGTAACCTACTAGGGGCTACATGAGCTGGAGATGGTTGAGCACTATAGGGAGGACAGGGACCTCCTACAGCAAATTGTTGAGCTATGCCAGCCATGCCTGACACACCAAACTGACAGAGGAGAACCCATCCCAGTGGATACCAAGGTATGTGTAGGCCTAGGAATACTAGCCAGAGGTACCTCCCAAAGCTCAACTGGGGATATCATGGGGATCTCACAAGCATCAGCATCCAGAGTATTCCACCATTTCCTGGATGCCATGTCAGCACATGCCAGTGAGCACGTATATTTCCTCTAGATCAGTGAGGTATTGGCCAGCAATATGCATCTCTTCCACCAAATAGCAGAATACCCTGAGGTAGTGAGTGCTATAGACTGCATGCACATATGCATCAAAGCACCACCTGGTGATCTGGGTAGGGTCTTCATCAACCACAAGGGCCTCCCCTCCATCAACTGTCAGGTCGTGTGTGATGCCCAGGGTATTATAATGAATGTGTGTGCTGGCTGCCCTGGAAGCTATCATGATTACCACATCTAGCATCTGACACAGCTGTACCGTAGATTTGCCAAAGGGACATCCCTTAAGGTTACCTAGTGGAGGATGCTGGCTACACACTGGAACCCTGGCTGATGACACCCATCAGAAATGCGCACACACCTGAACAAGAATGCCATAATGAGGCACATGCACAGACCAGACTTATAACAGAGCGTGTGTTTGGGATGCTCAAGTCACAGTTCCGGTGCCTGGACACATCCAGTGGAGCCTTGCAGTACTCACCAGCTACATGTACTCAAATTGTTATGGTATGTGCCATGTTACACAGTATGATCCTGCAGAAACAGCTGCAGCAGGAACAGCACGGGGCAGGGCCACACAGCCCCCCACCAGTGCCAAGGCTTGCACAGGAACAGAGTGATTCAGAGGAAGAACAACCTAAGCCTGCCCCAGTAGGTAGATGGAGGCATGCCCAGTATGCCATGGCCTTGGCAAAGAGGCAATGTATAGCACATAGACTGACACAGTAGGGACACAGGAAATGACACCTCTCTCTGACTTGCACATACAGTAAAAGGGATGCCAAACATGACACTACCTATGCTCAACCATGTATAGGGAGTGTTCTATGTGCATCCAACATAGGCAGCCCTCCAGCACCATCCTCAGTACTGGCACACCCACAAGGAAAGTCAATCAATCTACCAATTGCCGAATGGAGTAGAATGTGTCATTACCTGTATCTATGGTATGGATGTGAGCATGCAAGGGAATCAGGTGGCTGAAAGCTATGCCAGCAGATAGTAGACATCCATAGTGGCATCATGACATCTGTAACAAATACTGGAGTCATCATAGTTGCCAGTACTACACAGGGCAACAACGCCCACTGTAGGAAATGTGCTGGGTGACATGTGTGTCCAAATGACTCATACATGCCAGTCAGCAAGGCTCACATACCCAAGAACAGTCTCAGCCAGCAGGACAGGTGCAGACAAACACAAACAGAGGTTGTGCTATGGCCTCCGAATAATGCCTATGGGTAACCTCCCCCCAGGCCAGGTCTATATTAAATCACTGAACATTTAAAAAAGTGAATGGTGATTGATCAACCTTATGTAAGTGAAAGCTTACAATGTCGAAGTGTCAGAACAAATCACTGTTCCAAAAAAAAAAAAAAAAGAACAAATAAATCAATTTCAAACATTACATTAAGTGGGGGGCTTCACCCCCCTACACCCCCCTACTTAACTATACCAACTCCAAGACCGCACTACAGTGCCAAAAACGGCAAAGTACTGAAGCGGCCAAGCAAATTCTTTCCCAGGGAAACAATTTGCTTAACAGTCGCTTCGATATTTTGCATTTTCAGCCTTTTAAGTTCGACAAAGATGCATTTGAAAGAATGCATCTTCGGTCTTCTAATATAGACCCCCAGGCCTACACAGACAGACTATATCAGGTCAGGCAGCGGGATGTTAGTTCTGAAGGGTAGGAAGTCAGACACTAATATGTAGGTCAACCAAACTAAGACCTGTAGTACACTGATATGCCTCTAGTCAGCATGATAGGTTAGAATACAGAATGAAATGAAGTACCTGACATACCAGTACAGTCATAGCAAATATGTACAAGTGCCAGGCGTGCCCCCTGTCCTAAGTAGATATGTAGTAACAGTAAGGTGTGCACCCCCAATCATGTTTAGAAATGTAGAAACAGTCAGGTGTGCCCCCCCAATCCTGTGTAGAAATGTAGTAACAGTCAAGTGTGCCCCCCAAGCCTCTGTAGAAATGTAGTAACAGTCAGGTGTGCCTCCCAATCCTGTGTAGAAATGTAGAAACAGTCAGGTGTGTCCCCCCACAATCCTATGTAGAAATAAAGTAACAGTCAGGTGTGCCTCCCAATCCTGTGTAGAAATGTAGAAACAGTCAGGTGTGTCCCCCCACAATCCTATGTAGAAATAAAGTAACAGTCAGGTGTGCCTCCCAATCCTGCGTAGAAATGTAGAAACAGTCACGTGTGTCCCCCCACAATCCTATGTAGAAATGTAGTAACAGTCAGGTGTGCCTCCCCACGCCTATGTAGACATGTAGAAAGAGTCAGGTATGCCCCTACCCCCAATCCAGCATAGAAATGTAGTAACAGTCAGGTGTGCCCCCCCCCCCCCAATCCTGTGTAGAAATGTAGAAACAGTCAGGTGTGTCCCCCACAATCCTATTTAGAAATGTAGTAACAGTCAGGTGTGCCCTCCCAATCCTGTGTAGAAATGTAGTAACATGTATGAGTAGATATAATACGAGTGGAGGACAGATGCCCAGAGGTGGCCAAGGTAGCAGGATAGGTTGTAGCATTTGCACAATATGCAGATCTGTGTGTGTGTTAGGATGGTGTGTGTTTCATATTGTGTGAAAGTGGTCAGTATGTATGCATGTTAAGGTAAGACCTGGGGGCCATTGCCCACTACTGCTGATGACAGGGAAAAGCCCTCACAACTGCAGTGCCAAAGACAATCCCCACCAGTATAACACATGCTAACAGAAACCCATTGTAAATGTATGGTGGTAATATGTGTCACCATCTGAAAGACTGATATGGCATGGCTGTTGGGCTAGATATACAAGCAGTACACAAAGGAAAGTACCCCAGACATACAGATATATTGTGTCACTTTGAAATGGAGATACCGTTGGAAATGTACATACAGGTATGCATCACAGTAACTGGTCCTGTAGTAGGGGATACCAGTGATGTCTGCCCGAACACTTGTAGATCACAAAGTAGGTAGGACTGATGTATTTGGAAACAGCTGATGCACCTGCACATGCCAGCATAACTGGAATGCCCCATGCATATCTGTGTATCAGATGCAAGTAGTGTCCATAGCACACATGCACCCAGTTCAAGCAAACACCACCCACAGGTACCTCTCTGGTCATATCCCTGCTGTGGGGAATGGGTACAGTATGAACCCTTCTGTATATAGCAATAGCGGAAGAATGCAGCATGCAGTGCAGGTGACCCATGCAGGTGTGTCCCTAGTTGTGGGTAGCACTCTGCCAGCATCCACACCACCTGATCAAGACTGATAGAAGGTACTGGCATGAACACTTATCACACCTACCCTGTCACTCCAGGGGAATATACTGTATGGTGGTCTGAGACAGTAGGACTGACAGAATCCAACGGCCTGCCACATCTGGCCCACAGCAACACCTAATGCCCCACAGGCCTTTGCCAAAGGCCTGTGTCTTACACATACTGCCAATGCATGTTGTGTCATGGACACCCAAATAACAACATAACACACTCCACATGAGCTGTATGCAAGGCCATGTGGGAAAACCACAGTAACATGTCCACCATGTCCCACTGCATGAACTGTGGATCAACACTAACACACACCTGTGATGGGGTGATACCCGTAGGGAAAGTATCAGAGAATGTATGCATAATGAATGGAAGAGGTTAGAATAACAGGGAGGAGTGGGAGCATGGGCAGCAGGGAATATGCAGGGTCTGACACCAAGCTGTGTGCACACACTATTCCTGGCTGCAAACACATAATTGGGTAACTACACACCTGCCCGTACACCACAATAGGGGTAATTTCCAGACCTATGGCCCCTGCCTCTGTGTAACCTGTGTGAATTTGTACAGCTGTGAGCAAGATAAGCCCATACTGTCATGTCATGTCGATGGGTGTACAAGTATGGAATCCTTTGCCAGCACTGTACCAAGTTGCTGAACCGGATACACAGACCCAGCAGCAAGTGCCTGCAGCTCCCCCTCCAGAATGGCATAACTTACCATGAATATGTAGGTGTCTTCCCACAATACTGGAGACAGCTGCAGTCACCCTTGTTCCCCAAGACATCACTGTGAGCAAGAATGTCCACCTGACAGTACATGAGGACAGAAAACATCACTGTGTATAACAGTACACATGTCTTAATATCTCTGCTAACAGCAGTACCATGCAGCTGAAGCAGCATAGACACAGTCAGCTACAGTACACACTATCCCCTGCACAGTTTGTCCCCATATTGCCAAACGATCGACAGATACCCAGCAGAAACAGTTTGCTACCTGTAGATGTACAACACAAAGGTTTGCACTGGAGTACAAACTACCTGGAATTGATCCACACATTCAGTACAGAAGGGCATACTGGGCATGCTCACACACACAGAAATGAAGGCAATGTTAAACAACAACATACTTAAAGGTCATACTGGGCATGCTCACACAAACAAATGAAGCCCATGTCTGCAAACAAGAGTAGACCAGACATATCTGGCAGTTGCAGATGTTAGTGCAGACACTCCTCAGTATGCACCACTCATGCTTTGCACACACAGTGAATAGGAATACAGGCCTATAACCAAGGACAACACACTATAATAAGCCAAAAGTAGACATACATAGATGTGTGGAAGAGAGTGACTGTGACATGGAGCCATCCATTATGAGGCCTGTCCCACTCAGCACACAGCCAAATAGCTACAACCACATGAGGTTCACATGTCACTCACTGTAAACATTAGCCACTGATATCTGTCAGCATTACTGACTATGGGGTGCAAGTGCTAGGTGTGCAACATGACTGTATAAGGAAGTAGTCATCTAGCTGCTGTATACACGTACCTGTGGAATATAACCCTGTGTGTGCCCACATGTAGTGTCAACCTCTAGATGAATGGGTTATGGCCCATGCACACACACTGCCCTCCCCATAGCCCTACTATGACAAGCCTGCTGAGGTCATACACTTTGAAATACACCCTTGGGAAAAGTGCAGCCCAGTAATCTCTGTGCCGTGTCCCATAACGGTGTATGGCAAGTGTGATAAACTAGTTGGTAGGAGTTATAATCCCAGACATGGCAAGTGTGTGTGTGTGTGTGTGTGTGTGTGTGTGTGTGTGTGTGTGTGTGTGTGCGCGTGTGTGCGTGTGTGCGCGCGTGTGTGTGTGTGTCTCAGTCTGTGTAGAGAACAGTGCATTTTAGGCTAGTCACACTCACTACAATTCAAATGCCCTACTTTGGCAAGGCTGCTGATGTCATACACTGTGAAATGCACCTTTCAGAAAGCTGTAGTCCAGTAATCTGCGTGGCTCATCTTATAACTGTGTACTGCTGTAGTGTGATAAACTAGTTAGTTCGGAGTTTTAATCCCAGACATGGCAACTGTGTGTGTGCATGTGTCTCTGTCTGTGTAGAGAGCAATGCTTTTTAGGCTAGTCACACTCACTACAATTCACATGCCCTACTTTGGCAAGGCTGCTGATGTCATACACTGTGAAATACACCTTTCGGAAGGGTATAGCCCAGTAATCTCCGTGGAGCGTTCTATAACTCTGTCCTGCTGTAGTGTGATAAGCTAGTTAGGTAGGTGTTCTAATCCTGGACATGGCAACTGTGTGTGTTTTTGTCTGTGAAGGGAGCAATGCATTTTATGCTACTTAAACTCATTACAATTCAATTGCCCTACTTTGTCAATCCTGTTGAAGTCATTCACTGTGAAATACATCTTTGTGGAAAGAGCACTCCAGTAATCCTGGTGGTATGTTCTATAACAGCTTCTTGCTGTTGTGTGATATAGGACTCTGATAAGGGTTTTAGTCCCATGCATGGCAGTTGTGGATGTTTTTGTGTGTTACTATGTCTGTGTAGGGAGCAATGCATTTTATGCTAGTTACACTCACTACAATCCAAATGCCCTACTTTGGCAATCCTGCTGATGTCATTCACTGTGAAATACACATTTGGGAAAGAGTACTCCAGAAATCCCTGTGGTGTGTCCTATAGCCACTTCATGCTGTAGTGTGGTATAGGACTCTGGTAGGGGTTCTAGTCCCACACATGGCAGTTGTGGATGTTTTTGTGTGTTACTATGTCTGTGTAGGGAGCAATGCATTTTATGCTTGAGTGTACTCACTACAAATCAAATGCCCTACTTTGGCAATCCTGCTGATGTCATTCACTGTGAAATACACCCTTGGGGAAGGAATACTCCAGTAATCTCTGTGGCACATCCTATAACTGTGTATTGCTGTAGGGTAGTAAACTATTTAGGTAGGACTTCTAATCCGAGACATGACATGTGTGTGTGTGTGTGTGTGTGTGTGTGTGTGTGTGTGTGTGTGTGTGTGTGTGTGTGTGTGTGTGTGTGTGCTTGTCATTCTTATCCTGTGTGGAGGTGGATGTGAGTGTGTAACAACTGGACTCAACGTGGAGTGGGTTTTGCAAATTTCTTATATGTTGGCCCTAGTATACATCACAATGTCCACCGTACAGGGATAACAGATGTGAAATATCTGAGAGGCTGGGATGCAAATCCATAACGCTACATGCAACATCAAGGCCAGGCAAACAAAGTTAGCAAACCATGTATTACCCAGAGGACACTCTCAACCCATGTCTCATACACACACACACACACACACACATACACACACACACACACACACACACACACACACACACACACACACACACACACACACACACACTCACTCGCTTAGGCAACAGCTTTGATAGTGCCCTGCATATTGCCCACTGATAGAAAGCATGGTGTGATTTCAGTAGGCTAGAGAGGGCATGGCACCCTGTCCATCAGTCCAATAGGCACTTACATGCAGACAGTGAACCATCCCTATGTTCCCAACTGGACACCACCAACACCTTTGGTGCCATCAAATGTGACCCACAAAGGACATACCATGCCTGAAAAACATGCCGTGTATGGACAGATGCCACTGATACCAGGGAATACTGGTATCATGCTATCAATATAGGTGCAGGGTCAACATGCTGTCCATTAACAGTTCCCGCCACATGAGGCCAGGACTGCCACATCTGATGATAACAATCTGTGTACACAACATGGGCCAGACACCCCAGGTACAGTTCCACGTCACTGTACATGCATGTGGGAGTTGTGCACATCCCAGACACTGTCCATGTTATGGACTAAGGAACACATACATGGCAAGCAATGCACAGCATTGGCCACACTTAATAGTTACCCAGGTGACTGGATGGTGAATAGGATACCCACATGTGTGGGCAAATCCAGACACTACACCCCCGAGCCACACTGCAAGACCATTGTCATGTGGCCTGATGCCAAGGTATACCCATCACCTACCCTTGTATAGCTGTCTGGCACAGTCGACCATTACACACCCATGAAGCATGCATGTGACTACTGGCACCCTGTGTTTGTGTGTGTGTTGTACGATACCTATGACCACATTCACACTCACTACAACTCCCATTGGCATATTGAAGCATGCTGTTTGATATCAGAACCTCCACATACCGTTTGTCCATATATCCTCCATATGACCCCTGTGGTGCATGTGATACCTGCACAGTACTGTGTTGTGGCAATCTTACTAGTGATGAGTTGTATTCCTGGTCCTGCCAAGTGTGTCAATGTGAATGTGTCCCTGTGAGAGTGTGGTTGTGTTTACACTGACACCTGTTCATGGGGACAACCATGTGTACTACACCTACCATACAGATATAATATCACTATTGCAGATGTCACTCACCATCACATATAGGTTTGGAGCACTCCTCAACATGTAACCTATGTAGTGCATCTAATAACTGCATAAATATGTAATAGCACTGCATAGTCATCAGGGTTTTGATACCCTGTACTGGTAGGTGTGTGACACAAACATGCTTATGCTGTACTCTTCCACCCCTCCCTGACTTATCTTTGCCTCTCTCACTCCCTCTATAGTGGATGTGGAGACTTACACCTGCTTTGTTTAGGCAGTAGCATGTGTATTTTAAGTGATGCTGACACAAACATGCTTATGTTCTACTCTCCCACCACTCCCTGACTTATCTTTTCCTGTCTCACTCCCTCTCTGGTGGATGTGGAGACTTACACCTGCTTTGCTTAGACAGTGGCATGTGTATTTTAAGTGATGCTCATGATCAGCTGATGGCCTCTGCATGAATTGCAGCCCTACTCTAGCTGATTGCATGTGGAACAGCTGTGGTAACATTCCCATAGCAAATTGCATGGTAACACTCCAAAATCTAGGAACATCATGTTGGTGTTGGGCCTTTTCATTCACTGTGAGCAGGAACTCGATCTGTTGTTTGGCAAACAGCATCACAGATTGATTGGAGATTTACCTGTAACAACATACACTGTGGAAACAGGCCAATACACAGGAGGGGGATGTGCCTGACCTGACTACAGACTGTAAGTGCTGCTATACTGCATTTGAAGTAATGTTGCTTTAACAGGGTGTGTGTGGATATGGCTGTCCTCCATATTTTAATACATGTTATGTCAGTGCTATGTTTATGAGGAAACCTCCATCTGGAGGGTCATCTGCAGACTGGGCTGTGTGTGGGGCCTTCTGTTTCATGTGTTACCCACAGAGCACCTATCTGTGAACTACAGAAGGTAGTGTGAGGAATGCAGTCTGTAGATGGTGACAGCCATGAGAGTTACTGACTTAATATCCCTCACAGGGCATATGTTGCAACAAACCCTGTTACAACAATAAATTTATGAGGTTATCACAGCAATACGTCAATATTGGCCCTGTGTTTGTGCTTCCAGCCACAACTGTGTCACCCTTTGTACACATGTCATGCAGTAAGAGGTGCACATGTCCTGTAGACCATATTTAGTGACATCATATCTGATAACAAGCCAGTGAGATATCATGCTGCTACACATGATATGTATTGTAGGGGTTATATTTGATGACATACCCCGGACATTCTGTGGTTGTGTATACAGTACTGAGGTCTGTGTACTTATGGTGATTGCCGACAGTGTGTGTATATGGTTAATATGTACCTTGGCCTGTGTACAGACTGTGGTAGATGTCATTGTTCTTGGTCCTGGTCTATCTGATGTTACATGCTGCTCCACTGTATGTTACCATGCCGGCTTACATGTTTGTAGGGCCAAACACACACATGTCCAATACCAAAGACAGGCATTAGACCACACTGTGTAGCAGGCCAGTATATGTAGGGTTAGTGTGTGAGTGGCAAATATGAGGATGGTGTTGAAAAGATAGTCCATATACTGTAATATTATGGTAGCTTACCATATGTGGCTGTGGCTGTGTTCACATTGGTTGTGGTTAAGCACTTTCACACAGGTGTCTCTTACTTTGTGCTGTGACATGCCTGTAGAGCCTGCTATATATGCAGGTACATGTGTATTCCCCCATAGGAAATATTGGCCAGTGTTGAGCCAGTATGCCTGTAGCCTGCACAGTGCTTTGCTACATGCATAGCAGCTTAGTGCACTTACCCAGTGAGATGTCATGTCCAGATACTTGCCAGATGTACTGCTGCTGTGCCACCATAACAGTCATGAATGTCAGACAAAGCAGTGGGATGCAGCACAGATGTATGTCAATAACAAGTTGGTATTATGTGGCCATGGCACCTCTGCACCAGCGGTTAGGTGTCAGGACAGACAGGGGTGTGTGAATGCATAACGTATGTGGGCAAATGTATACCAGTAGGTACGTGTTATACCCATCTACATGGCTGTTAACATTCACATTGTCAGGCTTGGTCCACATGTCTTGCACAAAGGGGTTCTGTATATACCTCTGGACTGTCCAGGGTGTGTCAGACTGTCCACATATATTGGGCAATATCTCTGCTGTAATCCACAGGAGCATTACTGTGCTAGCAGTGTACTGTACTACAATGTCCTTAGGATATCTGTCAGTAGCCAATGGCACACATGTTAAAAGCAGATGTGACCTCCCACACACACCATGCTTGTGAAGACAAGCCCTATTACAATAGCAACAGTCTACAAATATACCTGCAATTACCTGATATCCCCTTGCACTATGAAGTTGGGACTATAGGGGCTGAGGTAGGGCTCCACTCCATGTTCAGGACATATGGTGAGCATATATGTATATATAATTCTTCAGATATCTATATATATATATATATATATATACATATACATATCGACATACATAGATGGATATGTATATGTACATAGATATACATATAAACATTCAGATATATAAATATACAGAGCAAAATATGTCTACACATATAAAGATAGAGATACATATGCACATATATGTATGGATATCTACATATATAGTGACAGTAGTAGGTATGTCAGAATAGATATGTATGCACATATATTTATAGATATCTACTTATATGCCAACATAACTAGGCATATCTGTACACATAGGATGAACAAACATATATAGCTATCTATGCATATATCTATATATACATATACGTATGTCTATATATACCTATATCTATATCTATATTTATATCTATATATATATATATATATATATATATATATATATATATATATATATATACACACGGTTGTGTATACCCTCCCAGATGTATCTCACTGTATGTATCTGCTATGTGTACATTATGATAAAACAACGTATGTGATGCAACAGTCATATTAATAACAAGGACTACACAATTTAGGAACTAAAGGCAATTGTTCAATACTACTCAATATGTGTATTGACAGCTATATTGATAAAACAACAGCTGTCTTCACAGTGGTCATGGCATAGTGGTTAAGTGTTGTAACTTCAGTGCACACGGTCTTGGATTCAAGACCTGCAAGGGCTGTTCATTTTGTTGCTGGGCAGAACAAGGGCTGTCAGATACAGAGTGGTTAAGGCAGTTATGAGCAGCTTTGCGTGCGTTTGCATGGGTTTGTGCAAAGCTAAGCAGTGCTGAGCTATGGGTAAACATACAGGTGCTTACACAATGTAGGCTTTGCTTACCAGTGCGCAAATCAGCTCAGCTGTTATATTGCAGCAATGTTGATACTTGCTAAGCATGGCTTAGCCCTGGTAACCAGGTCACACCACCCAGTCTGATAATCTGTAATAAGTGTATGTAATGCCATGTACAATACATGTGCCTATGTGCTGTCATTACAGTAGCAAAGGGTGTGAGTGTCATGTGTGGGACACAGACATATATGAGGCCTGTACAGCACTGTTATCCATGTGAATGTGTTACACACAGGTGTTGTAGCCCAGGGTACGTGCTGTCACCCTGGCATGTAGTGTATCATGGTAGTACTACTGTTGACAGTGCTAACCCAGGCAAGAGCAGAGTGCTAAATGCAGTACTGACAACAGGCACACCTACGGGCATAGCTGGACACTGAGGCCTCCCTGTTGTATCCCTAGTGTGTGAGCTGTGTCACAGTATATACCCCTTAGTCGGTAATTATCCATCATGTGGAATGTAACTGTAGACTACCGTCTGTACAGCACATGTTAGTGAGGGTTTCCGACATGTAGTTATGGCATACATATTGTTGTCAGACGTCTATCTGTCAACACACTCATGCTACTGCATAGCTACTTGCCAAGCTGATGACTGTCAGTCCCTGTACAGATGTGTAGATGGCAGGTATCCAGCTGGGATATGTACAGGCAGCCTAAGCTTGACTGACACTGACATGTCTGCCCAGCTGTGTAAGAAATGGCACATATAGTAGATGTCACACTGTATTCACCACATGCCACGGGTACCTCCACTACACTACCACAGTCAACAGAACATGCTTGGGTACAGGTCTCCATCACAGACACTAGCCATGTGTAGTAATGCATGTTGCATACATGTCAACTTAATCACCTCAGTGGCCATGTGCAGGAGGCACCTGGAGGATTGGCTAATGCATGTCATTCTTACCCTGAGGGTCACCACTGTAGTGTCAGTCAAAAGATTGCCTGCTGCCACCTGCCAGCTGTACACACAATCCCTACACAACCTATCTCCCCTTGGACAATAGCTAGGTACACAGCTATGACCACCTGCAGCGATGCACCCCTGTACTGACACATGTGTACATGTGCATGACTGAGTATAGCAGTGTCTGTGTGTTTGCACACCTGTACTTGGGAATTCCATGAGGGCCTTCCCAACCAACGCAACTCCCATTGCCATAGTCAGTTGTGGCTGCTACTGTATGGGACATTACATGTACCCTGTTAAGCTCCCCCCCCCCATACTAGCTGCATGAGCCTTGCAGTACCAGCACAACAGTGTTTTACAAATGGGTTGATAGGCATGGGATACCCATTGTGTTCTGGCATGTGTGTGTAGTTGTGCATGTCCATATATCTGTAGGGTACAGCATTCAGAGGCCGCATACTCCTATTTCAATACCCATTGCCACACAGTAGTACAGATAGTGTTGTTGCTGCCCATAGGTGAGGCATGACAATGCAGCACCCTACTATGTATGTGGCATGTGCATTAAATGCAAATCCCTGTGGTAACACTGTCGGGGTATACTATTGGTTGTATAGCAGTTGCGGCCAATGTGTGATAGTGGGTATAGCAGAGTGTCATCATGGGTTTCAGGGAGTACAATATCTACTGGGGGATGTCGGTGCTGTGTACACTGTCATTACACCAAGGTACACCGAGTATATGTCCCATGTACCATGTTATGGTTACCACTGTTACCATCAACCATACAGGTAACTGATACCACAATCCAAGCCAGTTATTCATGTACTGTGTGCAGCCTACCTGTAACACATTGGACACAAGGTCAAGTTAGTTAGCAGCGATAGGCCCTGGTATCTTGGATGTGTATCTGGCTGTTATGTGTCTGTTAATGTGTATATGATGGTATGTCACACTACGTATTGTCCATATGAACCCATTACATTCCCCATTAGCATACTGTACATGTCTGGGGATGTTCTGCATGTAACATATAACCTGAGACACACCTCACCCTAAAAGCTGTGTGGTGTGTGCAATGTAAGCCGTGCACTTCAGTATCACTACATAGCTAGGTAGAGGTCTTGTCCCAGTGTTGACAAGTAACAATGGGCGTGTATGTGGATGGGTCTACATCAGTTTGCAGGGTATACACACCTCAGTGGGTCACCTGTCCATGTGGCACAGGCAAAAAACATTTTAGTAACCTGTGACATGTGTTCAGCTGTACCCTAGATATGTCACAGCCATGGTGTCACCACAGTGCCATACCCCATTGTGGAATAAGACTGCAGACCATCCTTGTGCTGACACATGTACAACTACAACACAAATGGATAACATTATAGGGACCGCAATCAACCAGTGTTACTAACAGCTATAATGCATCATTACTGGACTGCTATACTACCTGCCATATATGCATTAAACTTTACTCCTTGCAACATGTTACACTGCAGTACTGTGGTACACAGTAGTACAGCCACCATGTGCATCAGAAACATATTAGCCTGTCACTACATTGATGGTATGGATGACAAGGATGTGGCACAGATATCATCATATGCACAGGGCATTCTTGTGCTGACACATGTAAACCTACAACACAAATGGATAACATTATGGGGACCACAACCAGCCAGTGTTACTAACAGCTATAAGGCATCATTCCTGGATGGCTACACTACCTGCCATATGCGCATTACACTTTACTCTCTACGTGTTACACTGCAGTACTGTGGCACACTGTAGCACAGTCACCGTGTGCATCAGAACCATATCAGCCTGTCCCTGCATTGATGGTATGAATGACAGGGATGTGGTACAGGTATCATCATATGCACAGGGTGTGATGTTGGTTTGCCAGAGGCTGAGGGAGGGGGCATACATTTAACACCATGTGTGTGGGTGAGGGGTGTATTGTGATGAGCTGGGCATGGTGATGTGGTGTGTGTAGGTATGGGGTTGCCCTAGGTGTGTTTGCATAGTGTGTGGGTTTGCATGCACACAGTTCTACCATGTGGCTGCCCTACACAGATGTTTATGGACAGCTGCAGATCATACCTGGCAGAGTGTGCAGTTCACTGCCTCCAGCCATGGACAAGTGGACTGTGTCTGCCAGGGGTTTCATGGGCACATCCAGGTACAGGCCTCAATGTGCTACTCTCACCTGACAATGACAAATGTCCACTGGTACCAGGTCCCTCCTGGGACTGGCCAGGACCATGTGCTTGTGGCCTGCTGTGGTGTGGTGTGGACAGCTCCCCCCAGAGTGCCAGGGCTGGTACTGCCACTACAGGAGCCCCTTGGTGTCCTGGCATGTCCACATTGACTACCAGCTGTTGGTGTTGCTGGCCTACGTCCATGGAGCCATTGCTGCACTCCCACCACACATTCAAGCTCAGACGGACAGACCATGGCTGATGAGGGCCATCATCTCACCAGACCATATATCCATGACCTCAGTTATTCCACGGATGGTACCAGCCAGTTCATGGGCATTGTCATTTGCAGATGTGAGAGCAGCCCTCTGCAGCCTCAGGCCCTGTCTGTGGTAATGTTCTATACGTGCCTGCGCCACCATGACAGCCTGAAACATACACCTGCTGGTACCAGCTATGTCGCCTCAGACAGGGGCATGATGTCCAGTGGTCCTACCATGAGCACCCTGGGACATCTGCCTATGTGGTGCCCTGCCAGACATCCTGCCATACCTGCTGTGACCAGACACAGTAGGCATGGTTACCACACTTTCCTGTGCACTGCCACTGAAAGCCAGCTGCCTGTCCGCTATGGCCACTGGTGATGGGGTGTGTATAGGCACTTAAACTGTGTGCGAGGTTGGGTTGGCTAAAAGGGGGATGTCAAATGTTGGCGCAGTGTCAGCCCCTGACAACCTCACCTGGGCCTCAACAGTACTATCATCATTTTGGGTGTCTGTATGGACACCAACATCAGATTGCATGCAGGAGGGACCCTGACCCACCTCACCACCTGTGGGGGAAAACAATAAATGCACTTTAAAACCTGTTCAGCATTGCCTAACAATACACACATACACACACACACACACACACACACACACACACACACACACACACACACACACACGCACACCTCCATAATACCTACCTGTCTATAGCTTTACAGACAGTCCCAAGTATATGTCTGTGCAGTACCCCATCCTGCATCACACTTGTTAACATACACACATTGATACCACTCAGTAACTTATCAGTCCTCTAAATGCCTACACAAGTGGTCACAACACAAGGCCTGTTGCTACTTTACCTGCCTGACCTGTGTGTAGTGGTTTTACATGGCCTCACTGCTGTTATTTGGTATGTACCCTCTGTATGTCCGGACATCATGAGCATGGCCCCTATATGTGTGGGCTAATATGTTCTATCCGTAATATCACATACTGGTGTGTCATGTGTAATGCTCAGTACATGCCAGATATGCTGCTCCTTCAGCCTATCATGTGACACCTGTAATATTTGGATACACTCCCTGGTGTTGAACAGTACTTCCCCAATGCATCTGTAGTGCTGCATACGTGGGTTGTAGGTGACCTCTCTGCTGAATGCAATATTAAGGGTGTACCTGGTGTCTGCCTTCCCTCTGGATGTCTGTTCCATGCTACAGACCATATTAAACTATCAGCTGTCCTGTGATTACACACATGACAGGTACTCCTGGTGTGTAATGTGGCAGTCCATGTACATGCACTGCATGATCACTGAGGAATGTACTGCTGTATGAACACCCCACAATCACACATGTGCATACATGGCCCGACACACAAACCCACACACATGCACACAAGCATCCTACATGCATCCAACTCCCTCCACTTCACCAGAGTGACCCTACATACAAACTGACTTCCCAGCAGGATACACACACACACACACACACACACACACACACACACACACACACACACACACACACACACACACACACACACACACGTGAGGTTTACGCAATGAAAGTATACACAGTCCTGCTATTACCCCCTCTGTCAACATGCATAACATATGGTACCCAACAGCATACAGTGCAGCTATAGTCAATCCATGCTGGCAACAGTATACATGTGTGTGATGCATGTGCTGTGTCACTAGGTAAAGCCCCTTCCCCTGAATACCACTATGCCCATGAGCACGGTATTTCTGTGCACCTGTTCTGCACCCTGCCATGTACTGTGCACCACAACTCGCAGGTGTGCAGCCCATTGCTGAATGTGTACTACTGTGTTGGTTATGTCAGGTGTAATGCTCACAGCCCCTATGTTTTCCAGCAACACATACCTGGTATGATATGTGGACAGATGTCATTTGTGAATGCCTGATGTCTGGTGCACAGCTCTCAACATCAACGGGTCATGTATAACCAATCCAATACTCTTACACTGACAACCATCAGAGTATACCATAGCTATGGGGGGTGTACACACCTTTATTGATTTGACACACCCATCCTTGATCTGCCATGGGACTACATCATTGCATATCTTAGCAGTACATGAGTCCGATATGTGACATATGTCCATTACTTTCAAATGCAGTGTGTACGGATTTTGTTAGGTGTGCGGCTGCTGACCATGATGCATACACACCATGTGGGCATATGTGTGCACACCCTTATCATGACAGTTTATCGCACCTTTTGTTGTGTGTACTGCAGCAGTCACTACTCCTGGCTGGATTATACCAGCATGGGACATCTGCATTTGCCAGTGTATGTTCAGTCTGCCCTACAGATCTCCCCCTATTCTGCATGGTTGCAAGGTCTACTCATGTGCACATCCCATGGTGTTCACACATTGCCATCACTATTGCTGTGGGGGTAGGGTTACAGCTGCCACAGGTCCTGAACCTGACTATGTGCAGCTAAAGCCATTCCTAGCATCCTTATGATCCCTGCTACAGTGCACTGGTGTGTCATGCTGACAACCCCCCTCCTTCAGCCTTTTTGCAGATGCATGACAAGTAAGCCCTACACATGTGTCACTTTGCAGTGTCCCATACACTGAGCACCACATGTTAAAGCCTAGTCCCAGCTAATAATGTGGACTACTGTAATTCCTTATGCTATAGTGTATCTCTGCAGCAGTTGCCATTGTCCTACAGGTATATACACTGGTGTTCATATGTTCATAGGTTCATAGTGTAACACTAGGCTAACTGCCCTTGTGAGCCATTTTAAGCCTAGATAATTATCCCTTGTGAGACTCAAACCCTGCACCTTGTGTTTGTAAGGCAAAAACGTTAACCATTAGGCCACCCTTGGGTGTTGCTCTGAACATGTCCCTACTGTAGGCCATGTCTCCCACTATTATGTTACTCCCTGTGGACACATTCCGCAATGACAGGATATGCACATGTACAGCATGCATTCTTGGTAGGTGTGTTAGATGTGTGCATGGAATATACCATCACCATTACATGCCCGGTGTGTTGGCAAGCATCTACATAAACCATACTCACCAGCTACAGGCTGCTGCCTTGGTGATATCCTGGAGGGATCTACATAAGAGGGTGAGAGATGCAATGTCAGTGGCCACACCTGTTGCAGTGCTACAGGGTGGGTGCAGTACTACAATACATCAGTGGTACATTTCCACAATACTGCTACATCTGGACATCTGTTTATCACTACTATGCAGCAACACAATATATCTATGACATGTCAGATATGCATGAACTACCTGAACTGATGCAGATGTATACCCAACAGTGGTCTACTGATGTAATCTATGTCCTTACCTGCACGCTCCTTGGCCGGTGTGTCGGTGGCACCCATCTCCAGAAAGGTGTCCGGCAGTTGGTGGCTGGCCAGACAGGCAGCTGCCATGAGGCTGGCCAGGAGCTCCTCCACATGTGTCAGGGGGGATGGATGGCATGGGCCCCCTGTGGTGAGGTGATACCCCTGGACTGCATCAGCACACCAACGGGCATTGCGAAGCAGGTCAGTACAATGATGCCGGACCTGCTCATAGCTGTGGTTGTGCAGTCCGACATCACTGACACTGTGGACTAGATCATTCCACAGGGTGATCTGCTCCTGCTGGTCATGGGTGGCCCTGCCAACAGCACAGGGTACTGCTGGACTAAATATGTGATCAGCACTTCATTTTCAGCTGGTGAATATGTTGGCAGACATGCATGTGACATCTTGGATGAAAGGCATAAAGATGGAAACAGGTCTGAGCAACTCATACAGCAAGGTTACCACAGTTCTTAATACACATCTCTGTCACCCCCCCACACAATATCAGCTTCAACAAACTGCACACACAGCTCATTAAGTATGGCTACAGCTTACCTACCAGAGGGACAGATATTGTATTGTGCCACACTTTCTGCTATGTGACTGAAGCCATGTTCCCTGTGTGGACACTATCATTGCTGGCCTGTTACAGACTATTCACCTTCATGCCATTGTCAGGGCCACTATGGTTCAATATATGCCTATGGTATGGCTGCTTTGTGATTACTGCACATCTGACATTCTTTGTTATTGGGGATATCTATGCATGCTGTTGGACATGTTCCGGGATTGTGTAGACTATTACTACCAACATATGTTCTATAACAGTGACACGATATAATGTATATGTACCATTGCCCAGCATAACCACCTCTCCAAACCAATCTGCTCATGTTACCTGGCCATATCACATGTCTGTCCCACCCGGGGTCCTCCTCATGTCCTGGTCCAGCAATACCATCAGGTGGAACCAACCCAGGGGACATTCTCCCCCACCTGGGGGCACACACAGACATGTTCCTGTCCCCTGTGATCAAGTCCAGGCTCTGTTCCATAACAGGCTCCACAGACACATGTGGGATGTGGTACATCACTCTGAGGCACCCAGTACACATTCACAGGGCTGATATGCTCCTCCAGCTCAGCCTCCAGGCCAGGCACCTTCAGGACATGGACTGCTATTGTGAGTAGCAGTGGGTGGGAGGCTTGTTCCCATTATGTCCATATTGGGGCCCACAGGGTGTCCAGATCACAGGCCACACATACCATCCAGGGTGTTTACCCACCACATGTGTCACATACCACCCCGGTAGACTGTCCTCTATATCTAACAACCCTGAACACCTCCACAACTATACATGCCATACTTCCCCATATTGCCGCTCCATACTTCACAGACAAAGGCCTTATGGTCCAAACAAGGGGTTAACAAGTGACATACCCATCCATGTTGCACACACTGCCAGCTGTAGATATCTGTGTGTATGTGTGCTGTTTCCTCCACATAGCATGCATCACTGTGATAGTAATATAGGGGACATGTATGTACACACATATATGTTTGTGCGTGTGTTTGTATATATGTCGACATGCATATAGGTATGTATATATATATATATATATATATATATATATATATATATATATATGTGTGTGTGTGTAAATATATGTGATGTATATATGTGCTCATATATATGTCTACAAATGGGTATCTGTATATTTGTGGACATAGATGTCGATATACACACATATATATATATATATGTGGGGTACATTCAAACAGGGTCTATATTATATCATTGAATGCTTAAAAAAGCAAACGCTGATTGATTGACCTAATTTAAGCAAAAGCTTACAATCTTGAACTGTCAGATCAGCGATTTTTTTTCCAGGGAAAAAAAATCGCTGATCCAAAACACATACACACAACACAAGTACGCCAAACAAACAGAAATCCACACACATACACCTAAAATCTGATACCTAACCCTACACTAAACTATGCACACACCACTGACTACACACTCACCTTAACCCAAACCCTAACCCTAAGGTCCGTCACTATCGCACACTCACCTCACCCATTCCCTAACCCTAACTCATTTAAATCCACCCTAACCCTCATGTCCACTCAGTCGCACGCACACCTAACCTGAGCCCTAACCCTAACTCACCTAAATCACCCTAACACTCACATCTACACAATCGCACACTTATCTGAATCCGACCGGTAACTTTCCATCATAACACTGAAAATACCGAAGCAACAGAAACGGACAACCAAATTCTTTCCCTAGGAAAAAATATGAATTTCTGCTGCTTTGATATTTTGCAGTTTCGCGAAAATAAGTTCGATCAATCAGCGTTCGCTTTTTTAAGCATTCGAGCATATAATATAGACCCTTCAAACATCAGGTCCACAAACCCACAACACCTTCCTGCACTGCTCTGCCTTGCTACAACACAGACAGGTGCCACATATGGACACAGCCTGACATTATGAGGTATATGTATGACCAGATTGCAGGTAAACCTATTACACACTTATGGCATTCCTGCATACTACATCACAGATTAACCTGAGTATCCTGCAAGGGGTGGGCTGTGGATCCAACATGTCCATCATAATGGCATTACTTCCACCACCAGCTGTTGGCCACGTAATATACATACTTCCCTTCCCATTACACAACACACACTATGATGGCATATATCTAGTCAGTCAGTGCTGATCTGCACAGTTTATGGCTATGGCCCACTACCCACATGGACAGACACTATTGTCCAAAGCAGTTGTTCAGTTGAACATCATTACAACAACACCTAATGGCACATATAACTCATTCCACATCATCTAACCCATTATTATGGACCAAATGCTACATTCAATTACATGCATATATACTTCACATACCTGTTGTGGGAATGATGTCTGTTTTGGATAGTTTGCAGGATGTAAGTAATGTTTTTTTTTTTTTTTTTTTTTTTTTTGTGCTGTGGCTTTGGCTTTTGCTTCCACTTCTACATCCACTTTCATTCTCTTTCTCTCTCTCTCTCTCTCTCTGTCTTTCTTCAGTAAATGGATTGAGCTGTTTTGAATAGATTGCAGCATGTACTTTGTAGGTGATGCACATGATCAGATGATAGCCTCTGCACCAATCAGTGTCCTCCACTAGCTAGCTGCATGCAGCTTGCTATATAGTACTTCCAATTACCATTGTCATGACAACCACCTACTATAAATCCCTACATCATTTGAGCATGGTCCCTTTACATTTCCTGTGTGATGGACATCCTTCCTGTGTGTGGGCATCAGTGTTACAGACAGCAGGTAGAAATACCTCTCACAGGAGAACCTGCACACTCAGGCCAGCTACATATTTGTAGGATGTTCCAGAACTACAGATAGAGTGTGAGTAGAGTTGTTGAATGCATTGTATAGTACTGGTGTTACAGGGTTTGTATGCAAATGCTAGTTTAAATTGGAATGCAGTCTGTCTGCATAGCTCTCAACTGTGGGCCTATCCTCTTGATGGACAGAGGTGTGCCTATTATGTTTTGTCTGTCCACCACACAGGTCTTGTGTCAGATATTTCACTGGAAGTGTGTGTGTGTTGAGTGCTATCTGTACATGGCTATATCCATTTCTGTTTCTAACTTCAAATTCCTGACTAAGGGTATGTTGCAGACTATCCTGTAACACCAGTGACTTGCTTAGTGTATGATAACAGTTTTCCACATATGGGCCTGTGTTCCAGCCTCTGTTCTCCACCTACATACCAGGCTTTGCACGTATGACATGCTGTCAGGGGATGTTCTGTAGTGGGCTGTGAGTATGTCATGCTGCCATTCCTGCCATCAGTCCACTGCTGTTGTGTCCCCCACACATATGGTGGGTTCGGGCCATATATGTGTGGCCTTCACCTACACAATACATGTGTGTCCTTATGCACTCCAGAGGCCAGTGTATGTAACAGTGGTATACGGCCCTGTGTTATTGAGTCTAGAGGGGGAGATGTAACATAACTAACCTAGGCTGTTACAACATGTGGGGGTATCAGGGGTAAGCTGCCTTAAGGTATCTGAATGTACATTACCATACAATTCACGTTGGGTAAATGCAGGCCTACTGCCTCCTACCATACAGACTGTTCTGTTTATCAGTGTGCTTGTGATGGTGTCAGTTATGCCTTGTTATGTAACACTTACATCCCATTGTATCAACTGAGATCTTTACCCCCTAGGGATTGTGTACAGAGTGCAGACAGAGGCTGCTGAATTATACATCTACATTACTTACTGTTGATTGTTTAATATCCTGTGGCTCAGTCTGTCTTTACTATTGTACTACTTGATAGCCTCAGCTTGGACAGCAACATTTGTAAACCTTTCCAGACTACTGTATTAGTATAACTGTTTCACAGTTGCATTAATCTGTTTATATGGATGTCAGTGACTAAACAGCTATATGACATGGCATATACAACTGTAATAGTACACAAATAAAGCTTTCCCATGTATGCAAACCTGGGTGTGGTGTTATATCCTTTGACCTCTCCGTGGGTATATGTTGCGGGCAACGATTGTCATTTATATGGATGGCTCATACAGTGTACACTTGGTAAGGTGGTAATTATAGGCTTAGTGGCTGTTCCATATTGCACGCACCTTCTACATATGTATCTTACTATACATATCTCTGCATGTGTATGTGTAGTTACATATATATATATATATATATATATATATATATATATATATATATATATATATGTGTGTGTGTGTGTGTGTGTGTGTGTGTGTCCAAATCTGCATATATGTGTCTGTGTATATGTTTCCTAGGGATGTTGATTGCTTCCACATTGTACATTCCCTATGGGAGCCAGACTGTACTGCATATGTTACTGATACCAGCCTGACATCATACAGGTGGGATGGAGTACTGTTAATATCTTGTGCCCATGTTGTGTCATGTCCTGGTTATGGGATCTGCAACAGTTGGTTGTGTATTGCAGGGCAGACGTGTTTGGCTGTGGGGGAGGGAATACCTATTCGTACTAGACGTATGTTGTTTGGGGCCTCTTAACCCCATTACCGGTGCATGTGGACGTATATGTTTTTGTTATGTTCGCATTGTTATCTACAGATGTATGTCTGTATATACCTATATATATATATATATATATATATATATATATATATATATATATATATATATATATATATATATATATATATATATCTGCTTACCTATATATATAACTTGCTGTATGTGTGTATATATCTATATATATATATATATATATATATATATATATATATATATATATATATATACATATATATATATATATGTACATATAGATGTAGACATATATATCTATAGATGTATGCAAATGTATGTATATATGTTTATATATATATATATATCTACATATATAGATATGCTATATCTATTTAGATATTAATACACACACACACACACACACACACACACACACATACATCTGCATGTTGGATTACATTCTCTGTACTGTTGAATGACTGGGCTGGATGATATGTTTGTGAAAGCATCAGGGTTACATATATTTGACATGGCTTAGTGGTAAATCAATTTGGCTATGGTGTGTGGAGGCCTGGCTTCAAGCCATGCAGAGGCTGTTTATTTTGTTGCTGGGCAGAACAAGGGCTGTTGGATACAGAGTGATTAAGGCACTTTTAAACAGCTGTAAGCGGGTTTGTGTGGGTTTCCGCAGAGGTAAGCACTGTTAACTTTTGGTTACAGTTTCTTATAATGATTTAGCTTCTCAGTTGCTTAAACTGTGTAGGCATTGCTTACCCCCACGCAAACAGGCTTAAAACTGCTTACTTCTGCTTAAAAGTGCTTACTTCCGCTTAACCCCACGCTAATTTCTTTAAAAGAAAATAAAAAATGGGCTGATAGGAAAGTGGTGAAAAAGGGGCACAAAGAGGGAAAGACAGGAGGGAAAATAGCTAGTCCACACATAGCAACGCTAAACACATATATGCGGAGGCCCTTAACATTAACCTGCCTAAGCAACAAGGACCTCCGAAGCTGAAACGCAAGCAAACACCAGTCACAACCAAAGTGACACATAGCTCACGATACCAGTGTGCCACCCAACAACAGCCTCTAAGGCAAGACAATGTACCCAACACTTTAGTCATAGGTGACTCTGTAGTCAGGAACACTGATGTCCCACTCACCAGGCTGAACAAGGAGAAAATTACAGTCAGCTGCCTGTTGGGTGCCAGGATCCACTACATAATGCATGCACTCAAGTCGCTCCACAACAAGTACAAATACAATTCTGTCATTGTCCATGCTGGAGTGAATGACTTGAGACGTACCTCCCTGGACTACATGAAAAGAGACATGGATGAGCTCTTGGATCATGTGGCCCAGGCGGGTATGACCCTAGCCCTGAGTAGCATCCTGCCTTCGCCCAGAATGATACCACAGTATAAGGACAAAATGATTGAGTTCAACAATTGGCTAAGCTTCTGGTGTCATTCAAAAGGGATCCAGTATCTGTCTGCCTGGGAAGACATGATCAACAAACCACGATGCTCTGCCAGAGATGGTCTGCACCTGTCACCCTTGGGATGCAGGTTACTGGCTAAAGCTCTTGCCACCCATATAGTGCCTTGGTTAGGCAAGGTTGAAAGGATAAAACCATCACCATAACAGATACAAGCATGCAAAACCTGAAGGTAATGCTACTCAATGCTAGAAGTCTAAACCTCAAAATGCACTCTCTCGAAGCACTCCAAAAAATGGAGAACATCGATATCTGTGCAGTAACTGAAACCTGGTTCAAGGCTCCAGAGAGCACCCCTGCAATACCAGGCTACAACTCTTACCACACTTTTTGGCCACAAAACCAAGACCGAAACACTAAAGGTGGAGGAGTGTCCATATTCACCAAGGATATTCACACCTCCAGGCTATTTGCCCAACACAATGCATCAGAAATTCTCCAGGTGCAACTAACATTAGGTAAGACTGCAATCCAAACTGTAGCTTGTACAGATCCCCCACCATGCCCCAAGATTCTCACTACACCTTTCTAAATATACTGGACCAATAAACCAAACACCCTAGTACTGGGGGATTTCAGCTACCCTGCCATTAACTGGGAAAACCACTCGGGTACCAACTCCTTTTCCCCAGCGGTTCTTGGAATTTGTATATTCCAATGCCCTGGATCAACTAATCCATTGTCCCATTAGGGACTCCAATATCCTAGATCTGGTCATTACCAACATGTGAGATAGATGCTCCACACCAGTGGTCACCCCCTCATTGGTCAGGTCTGACCATAAGCAAATCACCCTTGACATCCACATCCCACCCCACCCTTCAATAATGAAACCTTAAAAAACTTCTCCAAAGCCAACTTCATGCTACTGAAGTCAGAAGTGACAAACTTCACGACACCCATGCAGACGGGATCTGAAAGTTCAACTGCAGAATCCTACACTAAGGCACTGTATGAGCACATCCACTCATGCATGAATCGTGCCATCCCAAATAGAACCAAGATGCTCTTCTCCAAAAAAAAGAAGCCAATCTGGTGGTCCCCTGTTATAAACAACTATACAACAGAAGGAAAAACTGTTGCAGAAAAGAGGAAAATGGATGCAAAAAACTCCCTCACCAGCCTCAGTAAGAAGCTAAGATCCCTCATAAAATCCTCAAAAGCTAGTTACGAAAATCAAATTGCCAAAGATTCCAAAGACAACCACAAGGCATTCTATAGTTATGCCAAGAATCTAAATAACAATGCTCAGATCTGCTCTGAGCTACAACAGAATGACATTAAATATACTGATCCCAAGGATAATTGCCAATATCCTGGCAGATTGATTTAGTGACAACTTCACCCCCCCTCTCACCCCCTAAAGGGCCCATCTCAATACCAAAAGATTGCCAAATTCCAGTAATCACGGCCACACAGGTAGAAACCGCACTCTCCAAAGCTAAGAATACAGCATCCATGGGAACAGATGACATCCCAGGCTGTGTACTAAATGAACTACAAAATGAACTGGCACCTCACCTAAGTGTCATGTTTAATCATAGCCTCACCTCAGGCTTCATGCCCACTGACTGGCGCACAGCTGCAGTTATCCCACTCCACAAGGGGGGATCTGCCTTGGATCCCGGGAACTACCGTCCCATCAGTCTGACAAGCCTGATCTGCAAGGGCATGGAACGCATTATCATGGAACTTATAAACAAAGACATTGGAAACCTTCAAAAACTGGACCCCACCCAGTTTGGGTTTGTGAAGTGCCGATCTTGCCTTCTGAATCTGATTGACTTCTTCAAATCAGTCTTCAGAGCTGTGGACGAGGGTAAGATGTTCCACACAGCCTATGTGGACCTCGGCAAGGCCTTCAACACCATCCCCTACTCTGGAATCATAGATAAACTTACTAAGCTGGGCATGAATCCCTACATCACTCGATGGGTTGCCAACTAGCTTACTGACAAAATCCAGACTGTAAAAGTAGCTGACTCCAAATCCAGCTCCAGACAAGTGACAAGTGGAGTACCTCAGGGTTCAGTCCTGGGACCACTCTTATTTGGCATCTACTTCTCTGTAGTACAGGCCAACACTAAGGGACTCTGGCAAACAAAGTTCGTAGATGACTGCAAACTGGGAGCCATTATTGAATCCCCAAATGATGTGGATATTCTGCAAAAGGGCCTTACAGAAACAGATGCCTTGTGCTACAGCCATGGGCTCAAGCTTAATGCCAAGAAATTTATAGTTATCCCCTTTGGAAAAAAAACATGTACCCATGAATTACCACATAGGTGGCAGGACGCTAAACATCGAAAGTGTGATGAGAGACTTAGGGGCATAGGTGGACAGTGGTCTCACTTTTGATAACCACATCACCACAACAGTCAGGAAATCCTTCTATGTTGCACACCTCATCACTATGGGCTTTTCATCCAGAAAAAAAAGGAGGTCATTGTCCCACTGTACTCATCCCTCATTAGACCCATTATAGAGTATAATGCCCCGTTTGGTATGTACCTCACAAGACATCTGCAACAGCTGGAAAGGCCACAGAAATACCTCACTAAAAGAATCACAGGCCTAAAGCAGATGCCATATGCTGACCATCTAATAAAACTCCAGCTATACTCTGTGGCATATCATCTACTCAGAGGTGATCTCTGCTTAACATACAAGGCCATGTCAAACCCTGAGCTGTTGGACATCATTCACTTAAAGAAATCCCAATCCCTCAGAGCCACACGCTCCAGGGATCTAAACCTTTTCATCACAATGAACAAAACATGCTGGAGGGATAGGTTTCTGACCCATTGACTCCCCATACTCTGGAATAGATTGCCCATACATGTCAAGCAGAGTGCCTCATTGGCCCTCTTCAAAAGGAACCTTGATGATTGGATAGGAGATAGGAAATTCATCCTGGGATCATGTCAGTTGCCCTGCTAGACAGGGGTCCAGAGAAGTAAATATTGTGGGAAGAAATATCCAGGGAATTGTTATGGCTAGGCTTGTATAGTCTAGTACCAACCTATGAACCTATGTACAGGAAGGGTGTAGGGAAGTTCCATAGTTGCCCATTTCTTCTACAGCAACAGCTGTGCACATACCCTGCATTTAGAGGTAGATTTGGACACTCAAACCCCTGAGAGTGGTGTCAGGAGATCAATAATATGTTATGATGCCAGTTAGAACAGATTACATGTGTCCAACGGACATGAGTGCAAAATGGACAGTTATGTATGGGGTGAGATTTTTTTGGGGAACAGATTGTCCTTTTTTTTTTCAGGCAAGAGTGGGATGTTGGGGAGGGATAGTAGGTATATTTGGGGAGGTAGGTGAGTAGGTTAACAGACAAGACAAACAAGACGCATACAGGGAGGATATATGACACATGTGAGGGGTACACACCTTGATGGGGAAGGGTTTTGGGAAATCGGAAACCCATGATCCTACTAGTGGAAACAGTGGGACTGAAATTCCCATGCATGGACAGTCACCACTGCACCTTAACAGCCTCGAAGGTGGCTGTGCTGGGGGCTGAGTTGCAGAGCCAGGCCAACCCTCTACTTGTGACACATGGCCCTCGAGCTGGTGTAGCAGATCTCCAACCTCCCTGCGGAGCTCGCTGTGCACCATGACCCAGACCTGGTGATGAGTGACAGGTTCCTGTCCGCGCCTGCTCCCAGGGGGGACAAGCCCCATCCCCTGAGGTGGTTCCACCCAAAGGTGTTGCAGGACCAACGGACAATGAGTTCCTAGTTTGGACTCCAGACATGATGGTGCCCAGTATCATGGCCAGCTGAGGTGGGACAGGTGGGTCCGCTGGGACCAGCCTTTCCAAACGTGCTATAGTGTTTAGATTTTATCATCATATAATAGTCAAAATATTCCAGAATTAGGTATAACAGCATGCATAGATATTCCCATTAACGCAGACACCAGATATGGAACAGTTGCACAGCAAATAAAACACATGCATGTATGGGACCACAGTGGAAATAACAACAGCAGGCAGGTACATTGATGGCACCATGCCACCAATGTTGGAATAATTCAATATAGCACATGCATGGAAACAAATGTAAATATATATCAACCAACAGGACATAATCAGAAGAGTGGAGTCATTACATACCGGTTGAGGTGGGGTATATAGTTTATTGTTTAAGATATGGTGGGGGGGGGGGATGTCAATTAACAACTAGTATATTCCTGCAGTCCACATTACTTTCCTAGTCAGTGCTGTTATCTGTACCTTACAAGTATTGCTACACGACCCTATAACCTTAGTTTGGACAGTGATATGGCTGTTGCCATCATTATACATGAAATGGTTTTCCCTGCAGTATACACCTCTTACCTGGAATACCTGTGGAGGGAATGTTTGTTAACACTAACTAACTGTTTCCACACATACTCCCAGATTCAGGGTTGATGTTGTGCACATAGCTATCCAACTCTTTCTGCACAGACTCTGGCCATGTCTTGACCACATGCAGGTATACCTGGACATATCTAGACTATTGCCCTCTTCAACATTTAGTGACTTACCACTCACATATACATGCTTTCCTACACAGTTATATTATGTGACACAGTGTGGGTGACAGTGATCAGTGATACTTTCTTATTCAAAGCAACTGCAACACTCATAATTCCATACAATACCAGAGTAAACAGTACCAGTACAGGGTATCAAGGATTTTATTTCTCGGCACAGTGTTCATATCCGACGTACTTGTGGGAGCAATGTTTGTTAGCACTACCTGAAGGTTGCCACACAAAGTTCCAGATTACACATTAGTATTATACACATACATCTCACTCTGTTACTGCACACACTCTGGTCACAGCGTGACACCATGGGGGTGTAGATAGGACATACTTGGCTTATTACTACCATAACAGTTTTGGGAGTTGCTAGAGTGAAAGGTTTGTTATCATAGATGTGTGACAATTAGTTGTATTCCCTGTTTGCTGCCTAAACATCTGGGATCATCCCACAGACTTCCCAGGGGGACAGGGGGACAGGCAGCAGATATAGGCTCATATAGTGGATATTCTGGTCTTATCTGTACAGTTGTGGGGTATGATTCTGTATACAGGCTACTTCCACTCCCAAGATTCAGACCATGGCCGTGTCTGCTACAACTTAAACACTGTCCATCAAAGCTGCGTGCGCTATATAGATATTGCTGTATATCTCCTATATGCTTTCTGTCTTATAATTCTCCTGTGGTTTTGCATTATGAACTTGTATTACAACACTCTTATGCAGGATTTCCTAGACAGTTATACTTTGTAGGACAGTCTGGGCAACAGTGATGAGTAATACCTTATTATTCAGAGCAACTGCATCAGTCACAATGCCATACAATATGAAAGTAAACAGTACTAGTACTGGGTATGATTCTTGTATTTCTGGGCAAAGTGTTGGTATCTGACAGACCTGTGGGAGAAATGTTCTTTAGCACTACCTGAATGTTGTCACACACAGTGCCACATTCCACATTACTATTATGCACATACATCTCACTCTGTTACTGTACACACTCTAGCCATAACATGACAACATAGGGGTATAAATGGGACATACGTGGTTTCTTACTCTCATAAGGTTTTGGGGAGCTGCTTGTGTGCCAGCTTTGTTCTCATAGATGTGTGTCAATCAGTTGTATTTCCTGTTTGCTGCCTACACATCTGGGATCATCACACTGATTTTCCAGGGGGACAGGTTGACAGGCAACAGATATGGGCCACTTTACTGGACATTCTGGACATATCTGTACAGTTGTGGGGTATGATTCCATATGCAGACTACTACCACTGCCAGGATTTGAACCATGGCTGTGTTTGCTAAAATTACAACAGTTCACGTCTCAGTTGCATGTGCTATTCAGGTTTTGTTGTCTGCCTTTTCCCTGTTTTCTGTCTATGTGTCTCTCAGTTGTACTAAATGGCCTCTGGGGATTACAGCAGTCATATACAGGCATTCCTACACATTCTATTTATGGTGCACAGTGTGGGTAACCATGCTTAATACAACAGTACTATTACGTGATTGCAAATCTACAGAACCATATGATGCCAGAGTATACACATGCAGTCCAGCAGTTAGATCATTATTGTCAGGCTATTATGCTTTTATTTACATACAAACTATATGAGACTCTTCCTGCCATATTCTCCGGTATATGCAGTACTTGCCTTAAACAATACAGGTTTTATACAGACAATTAATGCACTAATACTTTTAGATTTATTTCCTATGACAGTACATGCAAGAGTATTACTGACCTGCCTCACATCGCAACCTCTCCATGTGACTTCCATGAGCCTACTGGTTCATGGCCCACTCACTTGCAGCTGTGGAGTACATAAGAGGAATATTTAGCCATACCTATACATGATATACATGAGCTGGCAATTATTACACACATAGTTGAGGGATACTTACGCACAGCTGGGGCATCCCCTGCCATTCTAGCCTCTTGGGTCCAGTGCTCCAAGAGGTCCCCCTTATGCTGCTTCAGGTCAGCATAGTGATGCCTGACCTGCTCACCAGTTCGGGGTATGCCAGTGGTACTGGTGAGGTCACGGGTGAGATGGTCCCAGGCTTTCACCTTATATTGGGAACCCTGGTACTGGCCCTGCAGTAGTCTCTGCTCATGGTCTTTCACAAGGAGTCCTGCCATGACTCTGGACTCCTGGATGCACCAGCGCTGCACCCAAAAGCGCACTCCCTCTCCCCTTCCTGACATGGTGCCTGCAAGGGGAAGCTACAACTGGTTATGAGATGTATTCCCATCTGTTGGGTTTAAGTAAGGCCAATTTCCCACACTTTTCCATGATTGGATGGTTTTGAAAAGGCTAGGCTGTGGGTGAATCTGCTTACCTCAGTTTGGCATTGTTTAAAGAGATATACCACTGGGCACATTGAGCTAGCTGGCCTACACATTGCTTACACCTCCTAGCTGGCCTGTGCAATGCTTAGTGTTGTTTACATTAGACTTTGCATTATATTTTCTTTCTGGCATTGATTTATATATATGCCTGGTATCCATGATTCATGTGTACGTACACTATATGGGGTCCTTGTGTTCTACTGGGGACTTCAACACTCTATTACAATTACACCTCACATCTCGGCTTACTGCTGTTCTCCAGTTCACATATTTATGTTATGTAGTGGGTTATAGAACATATGACTGTATACTGATTCCTTTCACAAGTTCAGTTTGATTTTACTATAGTGAGGACTTGTTTGGTGATACCTCATTCTTCTGTACTGCTATGATGGCTTGGTGGTTAACTACTGTGACTATAGTGTATACGGTCCTGGCCTGCAAGGCTGTTTATTTTGTTGCTAGGCAGAACAAGTGCCATTGGATACAGAGTGAGTAAGGCACTTTTGAGCAGTTGTAAGCAGGTTTGCGCAGGTTTGCAAGAGGGTAAGCAATGCTAACCTCCGGTTACTTATGCTTACAGGGAGTTAGCTTCAAAATTGCTTAACCTGTGTGTGCATTGCTTACCTCTGTGCAAACGGGCTTAAACACACTTAGTAGTGCTTAAATATGCTTACTACTGCTTTTTGGTGCTTACACTTGCTTACTAGTGCTTACTCTCACTTACAACTGCACTGATTTAGACAGTATTATCTAATGGTTCTTGGGAAGGTGGGGGATTTGGAAGCTGTATGGAGTTGTCATTCATTACAGATTTTACCTTCCATTTGTATCCATGGTTCCTGTGTACATATACTGTATGGGGCACTTGTACTTATATGGGGACTTTGCAACATTATGACACTGATACCTCACATGTGCATTTAATGCAGTACTCCAGTTCACAATTACATGCTATTTAGTAGGTTATATAGCAAAGAAAATGTTCATAAACTGATTTCACATGGAAAATGGAATGTGTTGCAGTGGGACTCGAACCACAAATGCCTACTCCTAAGGCGAATGCTCTGCCCGCTACACTGTTGCTATACTGCTTCATTTACATATATCTTCCTTGTTATCCTCTTCAGACATTTAAGCTGCATTAACCATAGCTTAGTGATGAGCACACCCACACACCTACTGCTTTAATCATGTTCATAAAAAAAAAAGGGGGTCTGTTTATTTTATCTGTATTTACTATTGCTGTTGTACATGTGGGGGAATGTTGCTGGGTATATGCACACACCTATGAGCGGTCTCACTCATTCCTTTGGATTTTCTGCTGTTTCTCATTGCAGGGGCATGTATATTCTGAGAGCTCTTTTCTCAGGCACGCCCCCTGCACTCGTACATGCTCCATGTAAGATTAGGAGCTCAGGCATTGCGCCTTCATTAATATACACGGCGCGCTGCTGTCCTGCTCCTAAATGGCCGCTTCCATGCAGGACTAAACTAGTCCTGCATGGAAGAATAGTAAATCCGGGGTAATGTCTCCATTAACAGTTCTAATAAATTATAACAGTCTGTAGAAATTCTTTAATATTCTGGAATGCTAGATAACAGTAACAGTGATGATAAATACAACAGTGTTGTTAAATATAGCCAAAGGATTTGTGCATATATTCTGCTTCTCCTGAATAATATCAACTGAAGCAGTATATTCCTCCTGAATAATATTATTAATATTCTGGACTGCTAAATATTTTACCTGACGTCTGTATATAGACTCAAAGTGTCTGTACTGCAAATACTGTCTGCATATCAGTCCACTTGAACTAACTTAACTAATTCTGAAGTATTTCCTAACAATACCAAAATCATGTTTTACATGCCTCTTTAGCCTTTGTTCCCAGACCTTGTAACATACAAACAAGATGTGTTTGCACTCAAATGTACAGCATGTTCTGTTCTTATCAGTATTTTTGACTGTAGGTTATTTTATTGAAACTGTATGTAAACTATAAAGCCTGCCTTAATATGGCTGCATTTCTAGCCTTAATAAAGGGAATACTGTATTTTATGCATTTAAATAATATGAGAGCTAACAATCTATAATATTTATCACTATAATTAATACTTCTTGACATCATTTTCCTTTTATACCATATATAATTTCCTCCATTATATATTGCATCTTATTCTCAAATCTCTTTTTGTAGCATTTTCATAAATACCTTATAGTATGTATTATAACTATGGTCTCTAGTTCCCTTTTTCCTTGTAAATTTTAATACTCCACTACAGCATTCCTTATATTCTAATCCTTTATTTAACCAGTCTTTAAATACACATACTAAATATTTATTTTTTTCTGCCATCTTTCTAGATTTTTATACACTTCAAACCCAAAACTATCCAGATAAGATGTTTTTACTTCCCATATTGTTATACTATGTCTCTTTTTTTACTAAACATTTCTTCCACATATCTTATAACAATCTCCATAATTTGTTGCAGACTTTTCCATATATGACCTTCTTCATCCTTCATTTGTCTCATTATGCAGCTATATGCCTTCAGTATCTGACTTAAATAATGTGAAATGTTTTCCTTTCTTCCTTGGAAAAATACCTTTGTTTATACAATAATTCTTTAATTTTCTCATACTTTTTCTTATAATTTTCATTTTCTTTCTCATAATAATCTCATTTTTTATTTTCTAGACTATTTATTGCATCTCTGTGTATTTTAGCATATTCCTCCTTTTCTTTTTTCTTTCTTTATTCTGCTAAAGTAGATAACACTCTTTGTATTTTCTTTTAAAATCAATCCATCATTCCAACCAATTATCATAAAATGCTGCCATAGTAATATAGGCCTTCCATAATTAATAAATATATTTCTTTCCCTATTAATTCAATTCCATTTTATTTACTCTTTTTATGCATTTTCCTATCTGTATATTCTCTTTATTATGTATATTTACAACCATATAGCCAAATGATCTGAGAAACCCATATTCTTCCATTATACATATCCCCTTCTGATACTAATAAATATGTCAGATTTTAAACGACCTCTCTTCTAAGTCCATGTGTTATTTCCCCATAACGAATTTTCCACATGGTAGTACTCCCATTACCTTTTAACATATTTCATCTTTTCTTTGTATTTCCCTTTAAGTCACAAAAGAAATTTCCTGTAATTATCATTGCAATTTTTACAAATACATGATCTAATATTTTCTGAAATAGATGCTCCATTTCTTTACTAATCACATACACTTATATAGCAATACTTCTATACACTGTTTTCTTACCATTGTACATCTATAATTGTTAATTCTTCTATTTTGACTAACATGGCATTTACAATTTTCATTACTGTTCTACATAAAACTGTTATTCCTGAGCACTGCTTTTCCCTATGTTCCATAATATTTCTGGATCCTGTATTTTTTGTGTCTGTAATCTTTCTTCATGTGTCAGATTTCTTATGTTCCCCAGAATAATTATATCAGTATCACATTTGTTACACCATTCTTAAAATGTTATCCATTTAGTACTATTTTTCATACTATTAACATTCATTTAAAGAATTAATGACTTTACATCTTTTATCTTTTACTATTCTCCTGATGGGATTCTTTTTTCCGACTGCCATTTTCCAACTTATATCTTCTTCATCTCTAACTTCTGATTTTATCTCTAATTAATCTCCTTTATTGATTTCCCAGTATCTCCCCTTTTGTTTTCTGAAGTTTCATCTATTTCTTATCTTCAGTCCTTTATTGCTCTTCCTTTTTACTCTGATGTATAATACTTAGCTCATTCCCTTTTTCTTTGCAATCCATCTATAAACATGACTTTTTACATTTATAACATTAAGGTTCACATTTTTTGCTTCATGTCCTGTTTTAACCCATATATAACATGTCTTTTTGTCACAACTATTAACAGAATATCCTTCTTTTCCACAAAAATAATGTCTTTGGTTGTCCACAGTACTTTACTCTAATCCTCAATACTCTGAATATGTACATTTTTTTCTATTTCCATTTTCAGAATTTCTTTGCAATCCCATGTCACTGTCTGTAAAGCCCTATTGTCATAAATGTTTAAAATGTCTATTATTTCTTTATATATATTTTTAATGTTCTTTTAAAGTCTCTCAACTTCACTTTGAAATTGATATGAACTTTCTTTTTAGTTTCTTGAAAAGATACTTTTATTACATAATCATTACAAGGATAGTTATTTTGTGTCTTTGATACTCAAAATATATGCTCTTGTCTCTTATGCTTTTACACCCAAAGGCAACATTATGTTGTCCCATATCTCATATATGTCGAGTTCCTGATCTCTTTTGCTTTTTGCTCTTATTAAGAATTTTCTTTTTATACTGTCTTCTTTTCTTTTTTCTCTCACTCCATCTCATATAGCTGCTACTCCCTTCATATATTTTGTGTCTTTCCTCTGTTTCCTTCCAGTATTGATTCTATATCTCCTTCGTTTATTTTTTTCCATAATGCCTCTCCCAAGAAACCTCATTCTCTGACCACCTTTGGTTTATCATTTCTTGAAGAACATTATCCAGCACCTCTCCTGATTGGAGGGTTGTTACTAAACATTCTTCTCCAACTGTCTCCTCAGTCTGATCAGACAGCTTTTTTTTGAAATTTTTTTCTGAATCTTCTTCTTCTACATTACTTGCTTTTTCCAAGCTGGCATTTGCCTCCACTCCATTCTGTTAGGTTTCAATCTCACACACCATCCTCCCGGCCACGTCCATACTAGGAATGGGACATGCCCTCATACTCATGTACACAAACATAGAAAATGCCAGTTTTGAGTAGGGAAAGTTCTCCAATGTCCTGGCTAAATTTCCTCAAGTGGGATAAGTACCACTTTTAGTCTACCCTAAAACAAGGCTAATACACTAGTGACACTAACCCAGTCAACAAAAGATAAATAAGTAATCTGTAGACTCAATTCAGGCAGATGGTCTGCAGAGGGAAATGGAGATTTTTGTTTCTCCAGTATATTTGGAAAACTAAGTGAGTAGGATTCAAGATTAGCTGTACAATATAACTTTTTGTAGGATACTAAGAAAAACATATAATATAACTAGGTAAAGTCGATTAACAAATTGTTTTTATTTCTTACTGTAAATAGTACTACTAGTTATGTGATATTTCAGGAAATTAATCTCCGATTTGATGGCAGAATCATTGTATAATAGGACATAGTTGTCTACTGAATGCTATGGCTATTTATTCCATCTAATATAGTTAGTATTCTACTTGCTGTTGCTTGAATATGGTCTTTATGCAGTCAATCAGAATACATTTTCATGTCTCCGGCTTGTGAGCAATTGCTTACATAAATTATTCTGTCACTTGTTTATCACTGCAACTGTTCAGAATCTAAAACATGCTAATATGTCTATGCATTTGAAGAATTAGAGAATAAAATGCACCAAAAAGCTTACTATAAAAAAGTCATTCATTTTTTCATCAGTTATATTGAAAAATCATTAATATAAATTAACTCAAATTATTTAAAATCACAAAGGTTAAGTCCAAGCAGTGTACAAAACATGAACTGCAAATGCATCCTCACATCTCCAGACATGCATCCTGATGGTTAGCCATGCTTCAGTAAGCCAGCTCTCTGATCAAGATATAAGAGACAGATATATATTAGAGAGTTTGTACAGGCTCTGAATGGGACATGTACACCCCATATGTCCTCATGCACCCTGTAGGGTAAATATGTCCCAGCATAAACAAAAGTGTGTCTGGGCCTTGATATACAGTATTATGCAGCATTCCAGCAGCACATGGTTAATATCCTAGGAGTATCCCAGACATCTACTATTCATATACTATCCTGGCCATCACATTCAGTAAGATGGATGACTTCATCCACTTCCCATCAACACAATGTGAGTGTCGGGCTATCATAGAATGGTTTTGTACCATAGCCAATTTTTTTCCATGTCCTTGGTATAATATACTGCACCCACATACCTTTCAAAATGCTTTTTTGACTGGGGTAGAAGTGCACTTCAACAGAACACAGGGGCCATCGCTCAATTGTCAGGTATTGTGCTCTGCAGATGATCTCATCATTAACCTAATGGCACCACAGCTTGGTAGAGTGCATGACACTGCTTATTAGCTGAAAGGGCATTTATCCAAAAGGGTGAGATTCTTGAGACAGCTACTTCTTGGTAAATATAACTATACAACAAAATTGTGCTATGTTCCCATGGTAATATTATGTGCATTTATACCAAAAGGAGACTGTGGTTATCCAGGGCAGTCTTGACACCACTAAAAGCTCCATCCATACTGGTGCATTCAACAGAGCATATACCATGACATGGAACACCACGGAGGGAATGTTTGCCAAACTGAAATCACAATTCAGATGTCTAGTCACATCCAGGGTGTACTGCAGTATATACTCCAAAAGGTTGCACAGATAGTCACCTTGTGCACCATACTGCACAATATAATTACATCAAAAATAGCGGCCTGCCCGCACCAAGTGTAGGTGATTTATCCCAAGAAACCAGATGTCTGAAGATGAGTTATTACATGTTTCACAAGATGATCATGATGACATAATGGAAAAAATATCCAGGCATGGATAACAAAGGCTGTGGCCAAATCTGCTGGCCTAGGTAACTCAGCAATATCTGACTTAGAACTTTGAGTCACGACACACCAAGCGTATGCATGCACAAAGGTCAACATGTAATATATATGCTTTGGTGATGGTACTCCAACACCACATGTAGCAGGTGCAGTAATTCCTCTGTGACATGTACATGGAGAAAGTCATGTATAATATCCAATTATATAAACTGTATCTCACAACAGCATGTGAATATTATGTGGTAATTGCTAGAAGTGTTTTGGGATTCCTGTAGGGAAGTAAAATTTATTTTATAAGGTGGAACATAGTACATGTACAACAACTACTGTACACATACTCACATGTGCATTTCCCACGTGTGGTCAATGCCTTTGTTACAAATAATGTGAAAAATACATTCTTGTGTCAGGGCTAGACACTCAGTAATGTAAAAACTTCCAGTAGATGATTTGGTCTCATTGACTAATGTTGCTAAAAATGGGCATGGGTAACTTGAGAGTGATAAGTTGGTTGAGGACCCAGCCTACTCTTACCTTTGATAAAGACCCATTGCTAATGGTAGAAAGGTCTATGTGCCTCTACTGGCTATTGTGTGCAAGCCATACAACCCAACAGCCCTGAGTCAATAAGCTACTAGCTGGTAGGTGTCCAGTTGCCTAGCTTGGGTTACCCAGGATGTCATCAGAATTAGTGATAGATATGCATATTCATTATAGCAACAGTGATCAGACTGAGAAGAAAAAATGCACATGCAAGTATTAAATCAAACCATTGAGGCATGGCAGTGTTTGAAGTTCCTTAGGTCTATGAGTAGGGCTCTATCATTTGTGCAGTGCATTATTAGCACTGAAGATCCAAAGCCCTCAGTATCTGTATTTTTGTCATAATATGCATAGTTTGAGATGGCTGGGATACATTTGCTGCTTTCTAAATCCCATGGTATTGTGCTGTACAGTACTGACCACGTGTTATAGTAGTATTATGGAAACATGCCTAAGTTCTTACTCAGAGTTGTGACCTATGTCAACTGATACATGTTATACTGTGAACACCGTCTATTGCACTTCTCTTTCAACAATACTGTTTAGTACAACTATGTTATCCTTACCCTGCACTATCTACAGTGAATTCTTGACATACCTGGCAGTGATTTCAGCACTGCTATGTACTATTATGCTGAGGGCTTATTAATTTATTGTAATAATGTACATAATTTAGAAATTCTGCAAAGGAATTTATCAAAAGTTGTGCTGTTCATGGAAATCTGCTTAACGTACATAAAGTTGAGTTCCTACATATCTGGATATGTTGTTGCAGGTAAGTGCATTAATCGGTATAACTGGTGATATGCACAGTCCTAATGGTATATATATATATATATATATATATATATATATATATATATATATATACATACATATAAGACTGCTGGACAATTGTTGAGCATGGTTTGAGGTAGACTTCTGCTTATGTGTTGTCTTACACACACTCTTACTATATCTTATATATCTTACTATATCTGATTGTAATCTATCCATACAATCTCAGTACGTTTGGTGATTCATCACTTAGAATGTACGTTTGGTGATTCATCACTTAGAATGTTCAGTTAGGAGGATTTTTTCTTGAAGTGTTGGTTCATCCCAGGATGCCAGTATTTGTATGCAAGATTGCTACACAGTATGGGATGAGGTTGTGCCCTTTCCCCACTGGTTTGCAGTCTCAGAATTGATGTAATTAGCAAGGGTTTTTGAGGCACAGCCCTCAAGTTGTTTGTTTCTTTTTTTTTTTTATTGTTTGAGTTTCTCCCATTTGTGGTAGATGTAGTGTATGCTGATGTAGTGAGTCAACAATATAGTGAAATATCAATGTCTCTCTCTCTCTCTCTCTCTCTTTAAAATAACAGGCATACTACAAGGCTATATAATTTCTGTTCTATATTTACATTAAAGGCCGCAGTGATTAAACGGTTAGAGTTGCCGCCTCACAGCAAGAGGTTCTCCTGTTCGATTCTTGTCAGGAGCACTTTCTGTGTGGAGTCTGCATGTCCTCCCTGGGGTTGAGTGACATTTAAACACATGTAGGTAGGTGCATGCATGAATGGGTGCACCTTCTTTGAAGATTGGGCATTGGGTGGCAACTCAGCACCGTAACAATCCACTGCCAATCATTAGTGTTCCACAGTGGCAACCCCTAACCAGGAAAAGCTAAAAGACATTTATATTAATAAAACAAAACTTCTTAGAAATGCAGATTTCAATTATGAAACTGAAAAAAATGTTTAACACTTCTCAATATGTTGTCCTTAACTTTACAGATTAACTCATCCTCAGCTGATGCCACTATCTTGTTGATATTAGTAAGGTTTTGGTTAGTACTTAATGTTTCTTTTGAAATGACCTATCACCACAATGTCTCCCCTTATGTGAATTTGTTAATTTTTCTTTTGCATTTTTGAACTAATTGTGGATGATATTTGGCTGGTTATCTTACATACTGTATTGCAAAAAAATATGACCTAATACAATTATTTCCTTTGTCTGATAACCACCAAACTACAGTGTAAGATGGCAGTTACTTTGCTACATATATACAGGAGTCATTAAACTGATTATTTTTAAAAATATTCCCCAAGATTTGTAAAGGCTTAACACACTGCAATAAAATGTTGTCTGCAAATTTTTGCAATGTGTATTATGGCTGAGGAATTCAGGGGACCACTGTACCATTACAGCAGTAGAAAGGACCTTGCCTGAAGCATGGACAGTGATCTCAACTGCAAATGGTGTGTGACTAATGCCAAACAGACCATGAAAAAGGAAAACCAACATGTTTAGGTTTAACATTTTAATTCTCAATTCAGGGACTTAATAACAATCCATTAATGAGTTATTGCTATTCGCAGCCTTAACTTGTCTTTGACTTATAGATTATCACCATTGTGCTATTAGGCATTATAGAGTTGCCCAATGATAATCTTTCTGATTCCCAGTAATTATTTTAGTACAACAGAACTGGATTCCAAAGGAATTGGTTGAAATAATCTGAAGTTGTTTACTTTTATTGAAGAAAGTATGGCACACTACAGATTTCTTGTCTACTTGCTTTCTAAGCAGTGTTTAATTTCATGAAGATTTTGGTTGTGCAGTCCCGCATTTCATTAAATGCATCATTGTCTAAGTAACTAACCTGAATAATTTCAGTCCAGAAATTATAAAACTTATTTATTTAATATATTTATTCTCACACTTAAGAAATCAAGTATATACAAGCACTCAGATAATGCCATAGGACTACAGGGAAACAAACACATGCAATTGCATAAGTTTTTCATTAAAATAAAACATGAAACTAAAGTCATGCAAATAAAATACATTATTAAAGTGAAATGCATCTTTGTTTAATTAGCATAACCATGTGGAAACATTTAAGAATACTTTCATTTACTGTTTTTTTTTTTTGTGACATGATCACTGGACCTTCGAAGCAAAAACATGGGAGGACTGCTATTACGTTAATGCATGTAAAAAATGTGTAGCCCACAATTGTTTCCTAGTGATTCTCTCAACTGTAACTTAAGTATTAAAATATGCCTATTGTCTAATTATGCCCTGATTAGGTGTTAATGGAACCGCTGCTAATGGAACTGAAAGAATACCCATGTGAGCAATCAGTTATACAAACTAATGTGTTTGCACTTTTTACCGTAACAGTCACAGAAAATATGGCAACATAAATCTGTAATACATTTAATTGTTCCTTTTTTTCACCTTCCATTTTTGTGCATGCAATGTCTAGTGCCATGTATAATGAAAGTTCATGCTAGTTCTCATAAACACAAAAATAAATGCAACAAGATACACATTATACCACAAACAGAAATAAGTCATGTAATGGATAATAGAATATTTATACAGTACTGTATATATGCACCTTTGCCAGCACTTATTTCATAAAGAAGTTATTGTTCTTTTTTTTTCTTTTTTATTAAATATACAAAGTACCTCAAAACAAGCCATGAGAGACATGGTTATTCTGCTAAATGGACAACTGAGACAATGTTGCACATGTGATTTTCGGTAAAATCTTTATTCTTACATATTCCCAGATGAGCTGTGCAGACTTTTGTTTGGATTACTGAACCTTATACATAAATAATTGGTTCTGTTTTGAATCTGAACCTGTGATCTTGTAATTCCCAAGTTTGCATTAAAGCTAGATAATGCTGTATTCTGCATTTCTGTAGGGAATTATGAATAGCATGGGAATGTGTTGGCTTGAAGGAAAAGGCTTTCACAACTGTATGAAGCACACAATATTTAAAAATATTAAAAAAGCAGTGGGTATGTGCCCGAAGTCCCTTGTCCCACTAAAAATAAATTGATGCTAGAGAAAGCATTACAAACATTAAGCAAATGTAATAGTTTATAATGAGTTTCTCGATAAACATGAATAATTGAAGGTAGCAATGTCACAGAACTGCAGTGGGCTTATTGAAAGATACTGAGGGAACTGACATGGCCTTTACTAAATGTGTCCAGTAGCAACCGCTAGCCAGCCATTTATCTAAGATGGCTTAATTGGAGAGCAGAAGGTCAATTCTGAAGCATGAGTCTTCTAATTCAGCCTCTGGTATTTTTAGATAGATTGGTGATATCTCTTAAAGTGAATAACTTAATAAAATGTCAGTCATCTCAATTAATTTAATGAATACCACACCAAGTAAAATATACACATGATACATAGTAATTAAATGAACCATGTTTAATAAATTAGTTAAAGAAAGAAAGGAAAACAATCCGTTAACCATGATTCCAAAAAATAACATCAAACAGATACAACTTCAAAGACAGCATGCAGTAAACAATGAAACAATGACTAAACCAACAACAAGTAAAAATGTATGAAATATTAGCCCAGTAGCACTTAAAGTATTTTTGCATCTCAGGTAACCGGAGTTCAGTTATTGTCTCTGGCACTGAAGAAGCCAGAGCAGGGAGGGGGGAGAGTGAAGACGCATGACCCACTCTTAGTGGGAAGGTGGGGATTAAGCACACTATAGGGGATACTGGGTAGTGTTAACTTTATAAAGGAATTTGGGAATCCCACTGCTTATGCTACAGTAGGTGGGGGAGGGATGTCTGGAGGGAATGCCTACTTCAGAAGTGATGGGGCAACCTCCACTGACATTCCATTGCATGTCCCGCAACTACATTCAGCAGGTAAGTGCATTATAGGGGGGGGCTTAAAAATAAACTTCAAACCACCTGTTAAGGCTGGCTGAATGATGGCTGAAGCATACCACAATGATGAGGAATTAATGGGCCAATAGGCTATAGACAGGGCTTATGATTGACAAACACTGGGGGCAAACAGTGAAAAAAAAAATCATACACAAAGCATTTTCTGTGCAGAGCTTAACCCCATCAGCTCTCATTGTGGAAGATTTCATCCTTGCAACACACTAACATATACATATATATATATATATATATATATATATATATATATATATATATATATGGGTCGACTTGAAAACACCGACACCCCAAAACACCAACGACGAGAACACCGAGACCAGAAGATCAACAACTGAGATAACTGACAGTTTAAAAGCACGAAACTTCACATGCCTGACAAAGCACTATCCTGACAATCAACAAAACAAAACAAATACCTTTTCTGAAAAACACATGCACAACACAAGCACACTAAAAACCTTACAAACCTACACTAAACCTTACATACACAACTATCTATGCACTAACCTTAACACAAACCCTAAACCTAAGGTCCGTCACTATTGCACACTCACCTAACCCGCGCCCTAACCCTAATTCACTTAACCTGCCCTTAACCCTAAAGTCTGTCACTATCGCACACTTACCTTACCTGCACACTAACCCTAACTCACTTAACCTGCCCCTAATCCTAAAGTCTGTCACTATCGCACACTTACCTTAACATGTTGGTATTTTCAGTGTCAGGCTTTTAAACTGTCAGTCATCTCAGTTGTCGATCTTCCGGTCTCGGTGTTCTCGTAATCGGTGATTTGGCGTGTCAGATTTTTCAAGTAGACCAATATATATATATATATATATATATATATATATATATAGATGCACACACACACACACACACACACACACACACACACACACACACACACACACACACACACACACACACACACACACACACACACACACTCATATATGTGTGTGTGTGTGTGTGTGTGTGTGTGTGTGTGTGTGTCTATATATATATATATATATATATATATATATATATATATATATATATATATATATATATATATATATATATATATATATATATATATATATATATATATATATATATATATGTATATATATATATATATACATGTATATATATATATATATATATATATGGCTGTAGATATGATATAGCTAGATATAGGTATAGATAGATATAGGTATATATATGGTTGCACTCAATTTAGCCAAGTGTGAGGCTTACATTTATATCTGTTTATAGGCATGTTTTGGTTGACAAAACAGATAGTTGAGAGGTGAGACTGTTAATCCCCTGGGTTTTGGAATATGTCCCTTTCTAGATTAAAGCGCAAATAGTATATATATAATTAGCAAGGGGCATGAGGATGCATCTTTCTAAGTAATGTTAATATAGGATCTTGCACTAGACAATAAGTACAGACTGTGCCAGCCTCTAAACAACAGTAGCAGAAGTAAAAACAGCATTGTTCCTGCTTTGCTGTGTATGTCCCTAGATAATGTATTCAATTTCTTGGTAAATCACTAAAAATGTCAGTTGGTCAGAAATGTCAGAAATAAGAGTTTCATACATCTTATTATTTAGAAACACATGCTGATGCAAAACCTGGCTTTTATTAACATTTTAATGAACTTGAGCAGTATTTAAACGCCTTGCCTGCTTTTGAACCTTTGTCCTGCCTACAAATGTTAAACAAATAAGCTGATTAGTATTCTGTTACTTGCTCCTTGACAGTACTCACTAAGGGTTTTACTGACTTTCAAAGCTGGTAAAATGCTTTTCACTTTTTTCTTTCCTTTTTTCCTGTAACCAGTAGTACATGGAACAGATAAAGCTCTGTGGATTACAAAGAATTATGTTCAGGTCTCCTTTCAAAAACTTTAATTACATACTCCTGACATGAATCAAAAGAACAATTTATTGGCATCCATGTCTTGAGCACATAATAATGCAGTTAAAATCTGAGACCAAATCATAATCGTCTATCTTATCCATATTTGGATATCTTTCCTAATTATCAAGTGTCAGAAAACAGAGCATGTCAATAAAAAAAATACCATAATGTTGCGTATTACTTCTTTATGGCCATCTTTGTGTAACATGTCCATTTTCAGGGCAGAATTAACATTGATGGGGATTTAATAAACTCTGTGTAGGAATAGTGTAAGTCCTACACAGAGGGTACCATGTCCATGTCTTGGGTTCCCCCTCAGCAGCACGTCTTGCATATTAATGAAGGCACATTACTGAAGGAGAGCCATGTAACACGGTTACTGAATCAGTGTAGGGGGTGTGTTACAGTGTCCGGAGAGTAGCAACATTCCCCCTGACCTGTCAAAGTGCCAGGTGGTACTGAAATATAAAAGTTAAATATTTTATTTCCTTTTTTGTGTGTTTGCACAGTATAGCACATAGCAATGGACATGTGCCAGACATCTAAAAATAGAACTGGATACTTTTAATTTTAACTTCAAAGGTCATGTTTAAGCATAGCTGAGTGGGTTTGTGAGGCACACTGCTCAGCAGTACTTAAATATAGCTGAATGCTATATAGAAATGTATAGCTGTAGTCATCATATCCATGTAGCTAAATGATTAGACTCACAGCCCCATGTGCAGTAGGTGTATGGTTCCAGTACACAAACAGGCAATTCAGTGTTTACATCTGATAGCAAAGTTTAATAAATTATTTTTTTATTGATGTATATATTAACATTTGTTAATCGGGTTAGTTCAGCTGGACCAGAAGCCCATTATCAGGGGAGACCTGAGACGAAAAGATCCAGTTACACTCAAGTTTATAATAGCTAAAATACAAACTCCAAGATAAAGAAATTAAAATACATAAGGTCAGGAAATATAGAAATGCAATGCATACACATAATAATAAAGTAGTAGTAGTGAATAAATAATTTAATTATTGTTATTTTTTCTTTAAATCTGGTTTGCCCTTAACTAAGCTCTGCTAAGTATTGCTAAGCCAAGTCAAGCAGTGCTTAAACAGAACCCGTTTTAAAACTGTTTAGCAATGAACAGCTCCGCTTAGCTGGTTTGGGCACTGCTAAGCAAGCTCTGTTTAAGCAGTCCTCAGCTCAGCTAAGCTGGTTTGTGCACTGCTAAGCATTGCTAAACATTGCCAGTTTAAGCAATACTTGACTGAGCTCAGTGGGTTTGTGCGGTGTTAAGCGGGGCATCACATTTTTAAAAATGGACCAATGGTGGCAAAGGGTGGGAAAACTGCCTTATTTAAGCTGGACAGAAGGGAATGCCACCAGAACCTGTTGGAGATTGACCAGTGCAGGAACTATGGCAGGAGTTGGAGAGGGTGCATGCTTCTGGGCACAACAGTGGGTCATTTTAAAGACCAGGGTCATAGTTGTACTCCTTGTTAAAGACCATGATGTCTAGCTGCTGCAGGGCCAGTTCCAGGGATCGGACAAGAAAGCATCGACCTGGGACCAGCTGGCACATGACTTCACCAGAGCAACTGGTATCTCCTGTACAGGTGAGCAGGTGCCTCACCATTATGACAACCTGAAGCATAGGAAGGGGGATCTTCTGGACACCTAGGTCCAGGAAGCTTGGGCTGGGAATTCCCAACAAGTTTGTAAGTATTGTAAGCATTGTTTTACCAAATTCTAGTATGAATATGTGATAGACAGGTATGCATAATAGTGTTTTTCTCTCCCCACAGCTGTAGAGGAGAGAGCTTGCAACCTAGGGGTCCATGCAGGGCACCTGGCCAGGTTGCTCCATGAGTGTGGTGAGTACAGATATATCTTGCAATCTATAGTATTATAAATAAAAAAGAGTACAGTAGTAACCGACAGTAGGTATATTCTGTTTTGAGAGTACTGCAATGAATGTGGTCATAGACCTGGACTGATATAAGTGAGTAATGCCAGGTACAGTTCATTACAGATGAAAGCTTGAAACATGCTAATATTAAGGAAAGAAAGTTACAACTGCATTAATAATGTTAAAGAAATAAAAGTTTATACTGCATTAATAATGTTAAGGTAATAAAGTACAACTACAGTCATACTGTTATGGAAATTAATTCAATGGTGCAGTGGTGCAGTGTTAGTGTTGTCACCTCACAGCAAGAGATTTTCCAGTTCGGTTCTTGGCTGGGGTGCCTTCTGTGTGGAGTCTGCATCTCCCCTACTGCATTTGTGTGGGTTTCCTCCAACGTTACAAAGAGATGCATCTACAGCATTTCTCCCCAGGCCTCTTCTGAAAATTGGCTTTGTTTCAAGTCAGACTTTCCCAGTAAACAAATGTTAAATAAAAACTGCATTCATACTTTTAAGGAAATAAAGTTCAACTGCGTTCAGAATTGTTAAGGAAATGAAGTTAGTACTGCTTAAATTGTGGAATAACAGCTGTCTTGCAACACCTGCATTATCTAAAGTGTTAATCAATAAAGACTGTTAGCTGTATATCAATCACTATTTCATGTCACCCCTGATAAGGCTGTGCTGTGCAAAATTTATTTTGGGCTGTTGGTCAAGAAATCGAGTATTACAAGTGCTGTGAAGTAAACACGGGAATAATACAATGAATTGACTGAAGGTTAACTGATAAAGAACTGGTGTGCTAAACTGTAGATATGGAGCTGTACTACAAAATATAGCATTATAATATTTGTTCTGCACTAAGATCTGAACCTAGTATTGTAATGGTTAAGGTATAATAGTCTGTTTATCTCAGGATCGTCTTGTGTTACCCATTGTATTTCAGTTATATGCATTCCTAAACTTAGTTACACTGCTGCAGGCAAGTATGCAACTGTATTAGCTGTATATTGCAAATATACCATCTGCAACTATATATGGGTGAGGTAGACAACCCAGTACTCCAATATGGTCTGTGCACATCACACATATTCCCATCCATTAGGGGTTATATGTGTACACCTACATTCCTTGTATTAATGCACAGTTCACCTACTATCAATGTCAAGCATGAATCTCATGCATGTGTGTTCAAGTATCACTGCAGTCTTGTATAACACTCTGCCACTATTACCAGATCACAGTTTGTTACCAGGTGATCTCTAGGCATATATAAGTCAGTCAATGCTCAGCAGTGGCTCAGAAGCTCAATGTGATAAATGCTAGGGTGTGATAAATGCTAGGGTGCAGTATACATTTTGTCTCCCCAATAGAAGTACATGTAAATAAATGGCTGTAGTAGCTATTCAAATGGGTTACTAATTTGTGTGTCCAGATGCATCAGAGTGTTTAAACAGCACTGCTCAGCAAGGTGATAAGGCTGCAGTAAATAAAATGTCAACAATTACAATACTAATACAAGTTATTAAAACAAATAAAACTGTTTAGTATTGGTATAGCCATATATCAGGTGTGTCTCAGAATGTCTGCTGATATTCTAACCCCATGCCTGCCAAGGATGGCATGATAAGCATAAACTCTCTGTACTATGCACAATACATCTATCTCAAGTGTCATGTTGTCACGAAGTGTGATCACTGCTGCCAAATCCCTGAGACACAGGTTCTGCTTAAAACCTGAGCTTTGGCCGGCTAAGACCTAGCTGTATTCAACTGGATGTATAAGAGAATTTAAGTACCTTTTATCTGCACTTTTTTTCAAATAATACAGCATTTATTTGATTTATTTGTATTGCATTGAATATTAACTGAACTGGAAGTCTTGACTCTGTTTTTTTCAGTTAGTGCTTGCTAGATTTTATTGCCTGTTAGAATTCCTGCATAGCCAGTAATTGCAATCTCGGGTAGTCTCATTCACTGATATTCTGTTACTGCCTATTTAAGTGGTACATTTTGGAATATTTTCTTCTTAAAACCTAAGCTTTGTCTGGTTAAGATCTAGTTGTATTCAACTGGATGTATAAGAGAATTTAAGTACCTTTTATCTGCACATTTTTCAAATAATACAGCATTTTAATTGATTTATTTGTGTTGCATTGAATATTAACTGAACTGGAAGTTTTGACTCTGTTTTTTCAGTTAGTGATTGCTAGATTTTATTTCCTGTTAGAATTCCTGCATATACCGTAATTGCAGTCGGGGGTAGTCTCATTCATTGATATTCTGTTACTGCCTATTTAAGTGGTACATTTTGGAATATTTTCTGCTTTAAACCTGAGCTTTGGCCGGCTAAGATCTAGCTGTATTCAACTGGATATATAAGAGAATTTAAATACCCTTTATCTGCACTTTTTTCAAATAATACAGCATTTTAATTGATGTAGTTCTAGTTACAGCACTCAAATCTGTTTCTTTGAACTCAGCACTTGTTCAGAACTTGTTGTAAGCACTAAATAAGCTGCAAATTATTACAGCACTCAAATTTCCTCACATGTCTAGAGGAAAGCAGTTTTTAGTACTTAATAAATAAGCACCTATCCAGGCATGTCTAATGGTCAGCTCCCGGTGATTTCTCCTGTCTACCTGATGAATCTGGGCATCTTGGGGCAATGCAGCAATTGACTCGTGTACACAGACAACCCACTCCTCCTACCACCCAACACATCAACTTGTGAGAGATGCACTTATATAGCCAAACTGGAAGCAAAGCTCTCTTCACCCAAGACTGGACTAGTCAGTCAAGAGGAGAAGGTAAACACTTGGATCACACCACACTCATCACATAGTCCCTCAAAGCCTACACCACCAAAACACACACCTACATTCACGGAGGTTCTCAATAAAAACCTGCCCAAGCATCAGGGACCTCCAAAGCAGAAACACAAGCAAACTCCACCCCCAACACAACCTAAATGACACATAACCCAAAAACTCAGTCTGCCACTCAACCACAGCCCATAAGGCATAACAACATACTCAACATTCTAGCCATAGGTGACTCTATAGTCAGGCACACTGATGTTCCACTCACCAGGCTAAACAAAAAGAAAGTTAGTGTAAGCTGCCTGTCAGGTGCCAGGATCCACCACATAATGCATGCACTCAGGTCACTCCACAACAAGTACAAATATGACACTGTCATTGTCCATGTTGGTGTGAATAACCTGAGATGTACCTCCCTGGACTTCATGAAAAGAGACATGGAGGAGCTTTCCAATCTTGTAGCCCAGGCAGGTATGACCCTAGTCCTGAGTAGCATCCTGCCATCACCCAGAATGACACTACTGTACAAGGACAAAATGATTGACTTAAACAATTGGCCAAGCTTCTGGTGTCATTCTAAAGGGATCCAGTACTTGCCTACCTGGGACGACATGATCGACAGATCATGATGCTTTGCCATACTCAACCTCATTATAAACTCCTTGATGTAAAGCATCAAACAAAAACATGTCTATTCCTCTATATGCTCTATTAGTTTCATTAATTGATGCTCTAGTGTATGTGTTTTCATCCCCAAGCAACCTGAATATACAACTACTGTAGTCTATTTTATTCATGATGACCATTCCTCCCCCTTTGTCTGGTTTCATACATCTAACCTTCTGTGTTGACCATAATTCTTGTATAACCTTTCTTTCATTCTCTGATAAATTATCCTTGACCTCAGATTTTTGCCTACAGATTTTCCTAAACTCATATTCTACCATCTGTTCAAAATACTTAAGTAGTGTTATTTAGAGGAACTGCAATTTTATATTACATTTTTATATGTATACATATGTAGTGTATGACTATTATAAGTTTATTAAATGTTATGAATTGTTTTTTTAAACTAATACTTGGTTGTAAATGTATTCTTAAGAAATTGTCTGTTTGATTGATTTATTGATTAATTGGATGGGTGGGGAGAATGCATTCTTGCTTTAAATGTGGAGTGTTTTTTATATGGAGTGTTTTACTGTCAGACTCTGAAGAAGCCAGGTTGCTGGTGAAAGCATATGCTTAGTCTGTTGTTGGTTGAATAAATCTTCGTGTTTCAGATCTTGAGTATTCATTCAGTGCACACTGTGGTTCGAATTTCATTTTATTTTATTTTACTGGCTAAGGCTCTTGCCACCCCTATAGTGCCTTTTTTAGGCAAGGGTCAAATGACATAACAGGTACAAGCAAGCAAAATCTGAGGGTAATGCTACTCAATGCTAGAAGTACAAACCTCAAAATGCACTCACTCGAGGCACTCCTTAAAATGGAGAACATTGACATCTGTGCAAGGACAGAGACCTGGTTCAAAGCTCCAGAGAGCACCCCTGCATTAACAGGATATAATTCATATCACAACTTTTGGCCACCTAACCCGGAATGAAGTACTAAAGGTGGAGGTGTGTCCATATTCATTAAGGATATCCACACCTCCAGGATAGTTGCAAAGCATAATATATCCAAGATTATCCAAGTGCAACTAACTCTGGGCAAGACCGAAATCCAAATTGTAGCTTGCTACAGATCCCCCACTATGCCCCAGGATTCCCACTCCTCATTTCTTGATACACTGGAAAGTATTACGGTACAATCCAACACCCTAATAATGGGAGATTTCAAGTACCCCACCATTAACTGGGAAAACTACTCATGTACCAACTCTTTTCTTCAACCTTTTTCTGGAATTCATAAATTCCAACACCTTGAATCAACTTATTCACACCCCCACCAGGGGCAGCAATATCCTAGACCTGGTCATTACCAACATGGGCAACCGGTGTTCCACAACAGAGGGCAATTCATCATTGGTCAGACCTCACCACAACCTAATCACTGTAGACATCCACATCCCGTCCCCACCCCCAATTAGGGAAACCACCATAAAAAACTTTTCCAAAGCCAACTTTACACTTCTTAAGACAGAAGTGGCAAACTTCATGACACCCATGCAGATGGACAATAGAGGGACAACTGCTGAATCCTACACAAATGCACTTTATAAGCACTTACACAAGTGCATGGATCATGCTCTCCCTAATAGAACCAAGATGCTATCCTCCAAAAAAAGGAAGCCAATCTGGTGGTCCTCTGCCATAAACAAACTCTACAACAGAAGAAAGAAACTGTTGCAAAAAAAGAGTAAAATCCCATGACTGTGGGAACTCCCTGGTCAACCTCAGTAAGAAGGTGAGATCCCTCATAAAATCCTCCAAAGCTAGTTACAAAAACAAAATTGCCACTGACTCTAAAGACAACCACAAAGCATTCTATAGCTATGCCAAGAATCTCAATGGCAACAGTCAGATCTGCTCTGAGTTACAGCACAATGGCACTAAATATACAGAACTAACTAATATTGCCAAAATCCTGGCAGATAGGTTCAGTGCTAACTTTACACCCCTCTCACCCCCTAGAGGGCCCATCTCTATAATGAAGAATGCAAAGTTCCTGTAATCACAGCTGCACAGGTAATAAACACACTCTCCAAAGCCAAGAACACTGCATCCATGGGACCTGACAATAACCCAGGCTGCATTCTACATGAACTACAGAATGAACTGGCACCCTACCTAAGTACCATGTTCAATCATAGCCTCACCTCAGGCTTTGTGCCCACTGAATGGTGCACTGCGATGGTTATCCCAGTCCACAAAGGGGGAGCCACGATGGACCCCAGGAACTACCGCCCCATTAGCCTGACGAGCCTGTTCTGCAAGGCCATGGAATGTATCATCATGGAACTCAAAAACAAAGACATTGGCAATCTCCAAACTCTGGACCCTACCCAATTCGAGTTTGTAAAAGGCAGATCATGTCTCCTAAACCTGATTGACTTCTTTGAAGCAGTCACCAAAGCCATAGATGAGGGTAAGGTGGTTCACACAGCTTATCTAGATATCGCCAAGGCTTTCAACACCATCCTCCACTCTGGAATTATAGATAAGCTCACTAAACTAGGTATGGATCCCTATGTCACAAGGTTGCCAACTGGCTCATGGAAAGAACCCACACTGTGAAAGCAGCAGACTCCAAACCCGACTTCAGACCAGTGACAAGTGGAGTACCACAGGGTTCAGTCCTGGGTCCTCTCCTGTTTGGTATCTACTCTGAAGTACAGGCTAATACAGAAGGTCTTTGGCTAACCAAGTTTGCAGATGACTGCAAACTAGGAGCCATAATAGAAACTCCTAATGATGTGGACACACTACAAAAAGGCCTCACTGAGACAGATGCCTGGTGTCAAAGCCATGGCCTGAAGCTCAATGCCAAAAAGTGTATTGTCATCCCCTTTGGTAAAAACTCTGTACCCATGAACTGCCACGTAAGTGGTAGTCTACTTAATGCTGAAAGTGTGATAAGAGACCTTGGGACACAGGTGGACACTAGTCTCTCCTTTGATAATCACATCGCCACAGTGGTCAGGAAATCCTTCTACATGGCTCACTTCATCACAAAAGGTTTCTCATCCAGAAAAAAAGAGGTCATTGTTCCCCTCTACTCATCACTCATTAGACCCATTATAGAATACAACGCCCCTTTGGGTATGTACCTCATAAGACATCGACAACAACTGGAAAGGCCACAGAAATACCTCACAAAGAGGATTAATGTCCTCAAACAGATGCCCTATGCAGACCGTCTCAAAAAACTCCAGCTTTACTTCGTCGCATATCGCCTACTCAGAGGTGATCTCTGTCCAACATACAAAGCTATGTCAAACCCAGAGCTGTTGGAAATGTTCCACTTAAAGAAATCCAAATCCCTCCGAGCTACATGCTCTAGGGACCTAAATCTTGTCACCACAATAAACAGAACATGCTGGAGGGATAGATTCCTGTCCCAGAGACTTCCCTTTCTCTGGAACAGACTACCAATCTATGTCAATCAGAGCTCCTCGTTAGCACTCTTCAAGAAAAATCTTGATGATTGGATGGGAAATAGGAAATTCACCCCAGGGATCACTTCTGTGGCTCTGCTTGACAGGGGCACAGGAAAATAATTTTCTTGGGTGGCAAAAGCCAAGGTACCTTTTTGGCTAGGCTTATATAAGCCCTAGGGCTAATAGCCTAGTACCTACCTATGAACCTATGAACGTATGAACAACCACTTCATTTATCTCAATAGGACAGTCACACGACATCAGTCAACAGTACACCTTGGTAGTCACATATGTTCCCCTGACATGTAATAGCCCCCTGTAGTTGTGTACTTGTAGGTGTTACAACTTGGCCCATACTGTCCCATTTGGATAGCTTGAGAGGTATGTAGGTACTACACTAGCTATAGGGCACTTGTATACATAAATTAATGGCAGACCTAGAGTATATAAGAGTTCTGTTGCAAACAATATAACCCATACTGGTAATATTGGCATGTATTTCTCTCTTCCCCCACCCCTTATCTGCATCATAATTTATTATTCTTATACATTGGGTATGGTTTACTTTTAACATACGTCATTCTCAAAATGTTATGTTGGGCCTTGTGTTTTATAATTATGTATTACAATGGTTTCATACTAACATATCTTGTTGAATTACCTATGTTTTTGGCCTTGTGCCGTAACTGTAACTGGCATGCTGTTACAATCTTCTTCCAGCTTTTCCCAGTTAGAGGTCACCACAACAGATCACCTGTCCGCTCATGATTGGCGGTGGAGTTTTATGGTGTCGAGTTGCCAGCCTGACGCCCAACCTTCCACAGAAGGCACACACACGCACACACACCTAGGGCCAATTAAGAGTATCCAATCCACCTACAGCATGTCTTTGGGACATTTGAGGAAACTGGAGCACCTGGAGGAAACCCATGCAACCACAGACAGGACATGCAGACTCTGCACAGAAGGCACCCCAGCCGAGGATCGAACCGGAGAACTTCTTGCTGTGAGGCGGCAACGCTAACCACTGCACCACTGCGGCCGCTGTGTTCTATATGTTATGCAATGTCATGGTTCTGGGTTATGTGATTTGTTCTGGCATGCTGTTGCAACTAAACAAATGTTCTCTTCATTACTAACCTATACAGTTTGAGAAACCTCAAGACCACAGCTCGACTGGGTAGGTCGGTTCACAGAGATCCGCCTACCCTACCTCAGCCGGCCATCGCACCAGGTCCCAGCACATCTGGGACCCAACCTGGAGCTGCTCCCTCCACTGGTCCTGCACTGCCTATGGGCAGAACCATCTCAGGGGATGGGGCCTGTCCTCCCCTGGGAGTGGGCATGGAAAGGGTCACCCATCAACAGCTCCCAGGGATGGTGCGCAGGATCATCTAGTGTGGTTTGGATTATCGTCTGTGCCAGATTGAGGGCAGACTGGCCAACCTGGAGGGGCAGGCTGACCCCGGCACCCAGCTCCCAGCACAGCCACCTTTGGGGCCATGAAAGAGCAGTGGTGACTGCCCATGGGTGGGGAGCTGAGTTCCACTGCTGCCATCTGGGGGCACTTGGTTCTTCAGTTCCACAATACCTTCACCTTCTAAGGTGTTTACCACCTTCATGTGTCAGACATCACCACTGTCTGCTGTCTTGTCTGTCTTATCTATTTGCAAATGTTACCCCTGCTACCTAACTTACCTCCCCACACATACCTATATCCCTTCCCCAACATTCCACTCTCTCCTAATAAAAAAAAATGTGCATCTGTCCCACAAACAAAAAAATGCCCCATACATAGCTCTCAATTTTGCCCCCAAATACATTGCCCAAAGTCAATCATTACACCAATTAATAAACATAGTTATGTTACCCAGACCCCTCTCTCTGGGATGTGAGGCTCCAAATTCCAAATTGTCCACAATTTGCACAGCTGTTGCTGTACAAGAAATGGAGAGCTATGGGATTTTCCTACACCCATCCTACACATCCCTACCTGCCTTACTGATTGTTTTTCTCCATGCTTCCCCCCATTTCACCACTTTTCTAACATCCCTTTTTTCTTTTTTTTTTAAATTAGCACAGGTTTAAGCACTGAGTCGGGTGGCACAAGCCCATTTAAATGTGCATTAAATACCTTCTGACATTGTCATGCACACTCTGCAAAGTTTCATACCAGGACTCGGTCATCCAGGGCATAGTGCATTAGCCCACTAGTCCACTCAGCTCTGAAGAATGTCATGTGTTTCCATAAACATGTCATGATTATCAGTGATGCACATCAGCAAAAAACATACTACTGCCAAGTCTCAAACCCAGGATTCAGCTAACTACAATACAGTACATTAGCCCACTAAACCACTCAGCTCTGAAAAGTGTCAGGTGTTTCCATACACATATCCTCAGTGCCACTGACACACTGCTTGTACATATAATGGGGGAAAATGACAGCCTACTTGGGACAGTGATGCAGACAACAAACCAGTACATAGCCAAATAAATGCTGATGGATGTGCATAAGGCCTAGATTATCAGAGCTGACAACTGCACAGACTGTAGCAGAATGTCCACAGTTGTGCCACCTACATTTGGCATGGTTGTCACAAAAACATATTCTGTGTGCTGAAGTACTAGCAAGTCAGTACAGATTGAGTTTAGAAAATCATGACCGACAGTGCAGTGTCACACATCATACCCATATAAACACACGTTCATGCCAATCCTTTGTAACAGACTGTATGCATGCACATATGTTCTGCAAATACACCTGCTATAGTCTTGACTCAGTAGCTCAATCTGTTACATTCCTAGCATGCTTTACATTTTGCCACAAGTGGAGCATGTCCAACAGCTCTGGGTCCTGGCTGCCATTACAGTCTGTTGCATGTCAAGTACATGCTTGTCAATACAACAAATAACTGACTGAGACATGCAGTTTTAAGCAAAAGCACATGTTGCTACAGCAGTCATTCTTTATCATGCTGCACATTTTGCCTCCCACAGTCCTGGGATCCATTCCAGTCTGTTGCATGTCAGGTACATGCTTGTCAAAACAACAAATACATGACTGAGCCCTGCAATTTTAAGCAGAACCAGTGCTGCTACTGCAGTCACTGCCACCCATATTAGCACAGCAAAGGTCTGTAGGTTAGGACACAGTTCCCAAATATGTATAGGCATCCTACATGTCATCTACAACTCTCTGGATGGCACTATTAGATAACATATCTACCTGAGGCACATGCTTCACCTGGGCTTCTATGGGTACCATCACCCTGGCTATGCTGTCTCAACAGAGCTGACATTGCTCTCTCTATGACATACACAGCTTGCTGTCCCACAATCTGTTTACAATCCTCAGTATGACCCCTGAACAGAATACAGCAGCTGCAGCCTGCAACATATGCAGCAGTATGTTCAGCTACCTGCTGCAGACTTACCATACCTCCCAGGCACCTAGGACAGGGGATCCATACAACACCCATACAGAAAGGGGTGGGGGATGGTCAAGTGACAGGAACATGTGTCACAGTCTTCCCCTACAAACATACACAGCTGATAGACCAGCCACTACTGCAGCAGCATGCATATTCTGATGCAAATGATGTATGACACTCACATCTGTCTGTCCCCTTACTGGCCTCAACCCATGCTGTTACACAGTAAACTTAATCAGAAAGTCTGTTCACAATGGCCAAACATAGCATTCCAAACTGTGGACATATCACATTAATCTGGACAGTGGACAGTATTTTAACCTACCCTCTGTGATGTTGTAGTCCCCATACCTCGATAATGTACATCTCACAGGCCAGAAACAGGGCCAAGTCCTACATGAAGTCCTTAAATATAGCACTGTGGTGCCATGCCATTGGCTAATGAAAATGCAACTCAGCTATTCTGGATGCAGTTAGCAAATGTGCACCACAGATTGGTGCACAGACAGTCACCTGTTCATGAACATTACTTACAAAAGGCAAACTGCTGCCTATGGTGAACAGGTCTGTGACTTTCCTTACGAAGACAGACGCGAGAACATAAGCAGTATAATACAGGATTTTTGCACATAAAGTAGAACAGCACTATACCAGGTAGGTAATAGATGTCCCCATGTAATGGGACACAGATGGGAGGATGCAGTTATAGGAAATAGGGATTACAACAGTAGGTCTGTAATACATATCTTGGAATGACATGTTGCTGTTACTCAGTTGTCTGGCACCTACGGGCTTCCCTTTTGACTCTGTCTGCTTTGGCATAGATCACAGCTCTGACCCTCTGAGTCCCTCTAACAATGTATGAATGCTACTTGATTGTGTTTTAGACAATACTAACAGTAAGTAGTGATGAATACAGCTGGCATATCACATGATGTACTTTCAGTCAGCTCCTCTCAGTCTGTGAATGTCACACAGGCATATTTCAAACTTTGTGCAGGTGTCCCTGACTGTTCCTGATGTAATCTGGCTAGGACACTGTGTATTCCACACATGTATCCCATCACTTCAGAGGTATGCCTACTATACCTATTGACCCCACACAGCAGGACAGCAGGTTATAGCCAGTAGTAATGGGGGACACAGGCTCAGCCTCAGCAACAGAGTGTATATATTGAGCATACAACATAAGGGAATGAATGCAGTACCACATATTAATGTACCATGCTTTTTGAGGGGTCTGGCATGTGACAGCCAGATTACCCACAGTCTGGGAACAAACATTACGGGTTGTCCAACTGTTTGCCACACATCCACATTTGTCTGGCAGAGGGTCTACATATATCAGGCACATAGGTTCATAGGTTCATAGGTAGGTACTAGGCTATCGGCCCGAGGGCCTATGTAAGCCTAGCCAACAAGGTTCCCTGGCATACGCCACCCAAGAAAGTTATTTTCCTGTGCCACTGTCGAACAGAGACACAGAAGTGATCCCCAGGGTGTATTTCCTATTTCCCATCTACTCATCAAGATTTTTCTTGACGAGTGCTAATGAAGAACTTTGCTTGACATAGATGGGTAGCCTGTTCCAGAGTATGGGAAGTCTCTGGGACAGGAATCTATCCCTCCAGCATGTCCTGTTTATTGTGGTGACAAGGTTTAGGTCCCTAGAGCATGTAGCACGGAGGGATTGGGATTTCTTTATGTGTAGCATGTCCAACAGCTCTGGGTTTGACATAGCTTTATATGTTAGGCAGAGATCACCTCGGAGTAGGTGATATGCTGGAGTTTTTTGAGACAGTCAGTGTAGGGCATTGGTTTGAGGCCAGTAATCCTCTTTGTGAGGTACTTCTGTGGCCTTTCCAGCTGCTGCAGATGTCTTGTGAGGTACATTCCAAAAGGGGCATTGTACTCTATAATGGGTCTATTGAGTGTCGAGTAGAGGGGAACAATGACCTCTTTTTTCCTGGATGAGAACCCTTTTATGATGAGGTGTGCCACATAGAAGGACTTCCTGACTAATGTGGTGATGTGACTATCAAAGGACAGACTACTGTCCACCTGGGTCCCAAGGTCTCTTATCACACATTCGGTGTTAAGTAGACTGCTGTCTATGTAGTAGTTCATGGGTACACAAAGTTTTTACCAAATGCATGCTTTGGCATTGAGCTTGAGGCCATGGCTCTGACACCAGGCATCTGTCTCAGCAAGGCCCTTCTGTAGGATTTCTACATCATTTGGTGACTCGACTATGGCTCCTAGTTTGCAGTCACCTGCGAACTTCGTTAGCCAGAGGCCTTCTGTGTTAGCCTGTATGTCAGAGAAGTAGATACCATGTACACATTCTGCAAACATCTGTGTACTGCAGATGTCAGACACCTACCTGGACGATATCCCACAGCACATGTGCAGTGATGTCTGTCATTGAGTCACACACATGTTGCTGGACTGTCCCCATACACTTGTAGTAACACTCACCTATTTGTTGGATGGTGGCTGTATGACATGGTACTGGGATGTCGCCCATAGGGGACACACCACAGTAGAATACAGTGATAAATGTGGAGACATGGCAACACAGTCCGTCACAGCACACAGGGCCATAACAGGTATACCTAGGATCATAGGAGGTTAGTAGGCTATTGTGTCAGAGGCCCTCAAAAGCCTAGCCAAGGGTTTAGGCCATGTACATGTAAGCCAGCACCCAATGGCCCAGTCCAACTAGGACACAGATGTTATCCCAAGGGTGTATGACCTGTCTACCATCCAGTTATCTAGGTGTTGCTTAAAAAGGGATAAAGAGGTACTCTGCCTGATTTTGACAGGGTGTCCATTCCACAGGTGGGTGAGTGTGTGGGACACACATCTGACCCGCCAAGTGCTGTTGCTGTCACAGATCAGGTTGAGAGCACATGTGCAGATTACTCAACTGGAGCTTGAGTTGCAGATGTCCAGCAGTCCCATCAATGTGGAGTCCCTGATCGCTGTGTATGCCACACAGAGGTCGCCTCAGAGAAGTCTGTATAAAACTGGGTAGAGGGGTGGCCTTGTAGCCTATCTGTGTATGATAGATGTTTGAGGCCCTGGTATTCCCTGGTGAGAACACTCTGTGGTCTCCCCAGCTGCTGCATGTGCTTTGCAAGGTACATGTTGAAAGGGACATTATATTCAATAATGGGCCTTATTAGGAGGAATACAGGGATGTTATGACCCTCATGTCCCTGGGTGAGATACCCTTACATATGGGCTGGGCCATGTAGAAGGCTTTCCTTACAAAGGAAGCAACATGGTGGTCAAATGTCATGATGCCATCAACTTGTATGCCCAAATCCCCCATGACTGACTGTGTGCTTAGGACATTGATAGTACTGTGATAATTTGTGGGGACATCACTTTCCCCAAAGAGGATAATTCTGCATTTTGTGATAAGCAGCCTGAGGCCATGTGTCAGGCACCACTCATGTGTCTGTGTGAGACCTTCTTGGTGGATGTCCACATCACTACGGGATTTGGTGACAGCATCCAGTCTTCTGCAAACGTGGACGGCTATAGTCCACTGGTTGCACTTTGCAGCTCAGAAGAGTAAATCACACATAACAGAGGCCCCAAGACAAAACACTGGGTTACACTACTAGTTACCGGTCTACCACTTAAGGTGGCTTCCCCTATATTGAGTAGGTGGGTGCTGTCAGTGTGCCAGTGTAATACCCATCTAGTAACATATGGATTGATGCCTAGTTGAAAGCATATATCTTTTATGGCCAAGTGGGGAATACTGTGAAAGTCTTTGGCCAGGTCAAGGTGGGCAGTGTGCACTGTCTCCTCCTTATCCATGGCTTTGGTGACTGTCTCAAAGAAGTCAACCAAATGTAACACACATGATCCCCCCTTGACAAAGCCAAACTGTGTGTGATCAAGTCTGAGGAGGTTGCAAATGTCCTTGTTAATGAGGTTCCTGATAATTTCTTCCATGGCCTTGCAGATCAATGTACTTGGGCTGATGGGTCTATTATGTACCAGGATTGGTGGATGCTCCACCTTAGCATACAGGGATGACAATGGGTGTCCTCCACTTTGCTGGGACAAAGGTGGTTTTCAGGCTTTGGTTGAATATAGTGCCAAGTGGTGCTGCAGGTCCATGCTTAAGGTCATGTAGGATGCATCCTGCAATGTCCTCAGGTTCCATGGAGTCTGTATTCCATGACTTTGAGATGCCATTGATGACCTGTTCCTTAGATATGAGGTGCAGGTTGCAGGTACTGGGGATGTCCTAAGGTACTGACAGGGGGGACAAGGGGTGAAGCTTTCACTGACTCTGTCAGGCAGCAACTTTGGTATATTTACAGCACTGGTATATCTGGTGTCCCTGACCACCATGCCTGTGCAGGTCTGGGATATTCAAATATGTGTCTGATGCACAGAGTTACTATAGTACATTTAATGACAGTTTGTAGTGCAGTAGTGTTATGCCCTGTAAGTTGCTTTCTACTTTCTACTGGCATGTGTCATGCATACACATCAAGGTGTATGAACCTTTGTTCCATGATGCTGCATTGGTGGTAGTATTGCTGACTGACTGATGTCTCCCACACCTTATTCTGTTTCTGTTCCAGGGGTCTGTGTGGAGACTTGGTGCCAATACAGCAGCTCAGGATGGCATGGTGACAATGCAGAAATGTGACTTAGCCAAGATATGGTTGTATATGTGCATGGTTTCTAGGTGTGTATGTGTAGAACACTGCATCAGGGACAATGGAGGCAGACAGCATAATCTTGCATGCATACTCCATGACACAATATGCTACTCATGATACATGTCATCTGGGAGTTCAGTAGGCTCATTGGTTTATAGGATCATAGGAGGTGACTAGATTAATGTCCCTGCGACATTTACAAGGCTAGCCATTATTTTATCCCCAGAAAGAAACATCAGTCAGCGCCTGTTGCCCCTGTCAATGAGGGACACAGGTGGAACCCCTAGGACAGGAATGTGGATTCCCATGCAATCATCACGGTTGCACTTGAAGAGGGTCAGCATGGTACTCTGTTTGACATGTATGGGACATGTATTCCTGAGATAGAGCAGCCTCTGGGAGATGTTGCATATCAGATTCTGGCCTGTCATGCAGGTAATGTGCGAGGGGTTAGACTTATGGATATGGGGCAGCTGTAGTAGGGCAGGGTCCAACATTGCCTTTTAGGCATGACACAGCACACCACCTTGAGCAACCAGTCCAGTACCAAGTGGAACAATAGTGATTTGAGCCTGTCTGCATGGGACAGGTGTTGCAGGCCATGGATTACCTTTGTGAGGTATTACCGTGGCCTTTCCACTTGGTGCAGATGTCTGGATGGATACATACCATACGGGGCATTGTAGTAAAATATTTTTGTATGGAGTGAGGACTACAGAGAAGTAATAACCACCTTTTTCTGGATGCAGTGCCTTTAACTATGAGATGAACCACATACAAGGATTTACTGATCACTGGCGCTACATGATGGTTGAATGGGATATTGTTATCAACCTGAGTGGCCAGGTCTCTCACCACAGGTTGTGTGTTTAGGGGGTTGCTGTTGATGTGGTAAACAGTGGGGCCATGTCTTTACGAATGGTATGATGATACAGGTTTTTGCATTTAGCTTGAGGCCAGGACCTTGGCACCAGTCCATAGCTGATGTAAGGCTGTCTTGCAGTATGTTAACATCATTTGGGGAGTCACTGACAGACAGCACCCAACTTACATTCTTCCACAAACTGGGTCAGTACCTACAAATGTTGGTGGTAGTGGGTAGCATTCATGCCTATATACATGTTGGTTACTCAGGTCAGCAGCTACATACAGGGCCTCAAAATGTATACATATTGCACAAGTAGGCAGGACAGACTAGGGTTGGCACCTTATCAAATGCCCAGTGTGGGACATGTTTTGTAGTAATGTGAGAGTTGGCAGGAAAAAACATACCCACAGCAAGTGCAACAGACACAACCTCACTTTTTTGACAATATAACAGCTTAGTTTTGTAGTATTTGCCTAGATTATGCTATTTCTCATAACATGTAGGTGTTTGTGCTGTAAAATGACTGTTTTATGCAACTATTAGAATAATGTCGGAAATGTTTGATATCCTACACTCTCGGGACATTTGTATTGTTTTAGTTTTTACAGGACACACCTGTCCATAGCTGGACTGTGACTTGCACAGTAGGACAGATGGCAACCATAACACAGTCTGCTGCAAGGGAATATGCATACACACACATACTCATGAACTGCCCTTGTTGAGAGTAGAACCCCTACCTATCTAGTTATACATACTATAGCGCTACATACATTATCGCATGTGTTAAGGTGGATGGCATCTGCAGGCACTGTAAAAGTTGCTATTGGGGGGGAGGGTTAACAGGTTTGCACAGGCCCTTAAAATGTTGTAACCATTGCACACACACAGGCAAGACATCCACACTGCTACAAGGGGATATGCTGACAGACACATGTATATACTCACAGAGTTGCTGGTTTTGAGAGAAGAACCCCCTACCTATTTAGAAATATACACTAGAATAGTGATTACTTAGCGCATGTGCCACAGAGCTAGTGTGTTTGGAGAGTGTCTAACTGTGCTTCTAAGGTGGATGCCATCAGTAGGCCCTGAAAAGGTTGCTAATGGGGGATTAACAGGCCCTTAAAATTGTATAACCATTGCACACACAGGCAAGACAGCCGCAGTGCTAAAAGGGGATAAAGTTACATGCACATATACTCACAGAGTTGCCAGTTTTGAGAGTAGAAACCCTACTTATCTAGTTATACACACTATAGTATTATGCACTTATCACATGCGCCATGGAGCTAGTGTAATTGGAGAGTGTCTCACTGTGCTTCTAAGGAGGATGACATCAGCAGGCCCTGTAATTGTAACCCAATTTGGGGGTTAACAGGTAGGCGCGGCCCTTAAAATGTGTTAGCATTGCACACACACAGGCAAGAGAGACACACTGCTAGAAGGGGATATACTTACGCACACACACTCACATAGATGCCATTGTTGGGATTAGAACCCCTAACTATCTAGTTGTATATACTACAGTGCCACACATTTATCGCATGCATGCATGCAGTAAAATACCTTAACTGCACTAACTTAAACAAATGTTAGTGAGTATATTAGTACATTCTGCTCGTATAGTTTCTTAATCAAACCACTGTACGGATGAGTATATCACCAGGAAGAAACAGCTGCATAATACTCTCCAGTTAGTCTCCCCCTCAAACTAAAGTCTATTTTCTTTTGAGAAATACTTAAATCTATAAAATAGCATTTTATTACCTCTCTTGTTTCATCTGTAACTAACCCCAGCTTTAATTTTATATCCTTTAAAGAATTTCAGGGTAAAATTCAAAAACACTTCCCAAAAATTGGAGACAGACTAAAAATAACTATAAAAGATCTCAGACATTTAAAGGTTAATTGACTCTGTTGATTTCTACTTATCCTGACTAAAACTCAAGATCTCAGCTTACACATCATCTCCTTTGGAATGGCACTTTCTCTGCCTCAAGTGTTGCCCTGCTCCATTCACCCTCACTATGCTCAGGATCACTTTGCTCTTCTCCCACCTCCATTCCTATCCACCCCCATATAAATTCCTTTATACTTCTCCATTTCCCATCTACAATCAAACCTCTCCCCTTCCTGTTTCCTAATTATCTCTCCTTCACTTACAAAACCCATCTACCACATCTTCATCTACCGCACCACACTCCTTCAACTAACTACACATAATCTAGCTTACCCATACTTCCTTCTCTAACTTTAACTTTCTTCCTGGTCCATACCGTTTTTTTTTTATATCTTTTTTCTCCCACTAATCACCATGCATACACCACTCCTCTCCACTTCAATACTGCTATCACTATGTCTCCTCCATGCTCTAACATCCTCACCAACAGTATTAACCCCTTATCATTATACCCCTACCCATACACATAACTATAACTTCACCTATACCCAACAACTAATACTCATATCTGCATCCATCCTCTCCATGAATGTACAACTCCCCAAATAAAAATCTTCCCTCCCATTCCATAATATCTACAAATAAATCAAAATACACTAAATGCTACCTAATAACTGTCAAACCAGACTACTACCATATTTCACTACTCCCATCAGGTGATATCCACCCTAACCCAGGACCCACTCTAACTCTACCACTCCTCACAATACCTCATCAACCACAAGTAATTTACCAAAAAAAACAAACAAAGAAATCTCCTTTTACTCTATAAACACTCAAAGCATACTTCATAAAGTTAGCCAACTTCCTGCTCGGATATCTGCTTAAAACCCAGGCATTATTTCCCTTACAGAAACATGGCTTAAACCACAAAACCTAGATAAGGACATACTCCCTCCTGGATATAATATAATATGCTTTGATCGCCCTAATAAAAAAGGAGGAGGGGTTGCAATTGTATACTCTAACAAATGTACTTTTACATACCCAAAGCTGTCTATACCTTCCTTTTCTCCTGCAGAATTACTGGTAGCAAACCTTAAGCTCAATGACTACACTACTATTACTGTTGTATCATTTTACATTCCACCAGGGGATAATATTCCTTTATTGGAAAGCATTCTCTCCTACCTCTCCCAAGTCCTCCTCCTTGGGGACTTGAACATAAATTGGGAAACACTTACCAGTCCTAACTCAACATACCATATAAATCTATATTAATTTTCACAACGTATCTCCCAGCCTACTCATACCAATAACACTCATTCTACCAGTACACTCATTGACTGGATTCTTGTCTCAAATCCCTCTAAATACCATAGTCCTGAAATACTCTCTGATTCCCTGAGTGACCACTGTCCAATAAAGGTACTTAGACATACCTCTCACTTATCAAAACCACATAGATACAAAACCTATCAACAATTATCCAAAATCAACCCAGAAACATTTAATAATCTCTTATTTGGAATAAAGTAGAACTTCTTCACCCAGTTCCCACTTGATGAAGCATTTCAAGCTTTTAACTCAACCTTCCTAAGTATCTTAAACTCACTAGCCCCATTATGGAAAGTAAGGAAAAAAGCTACTATATCCCCTTGGCTATCTAAGAATACTCACACTCTCATGACAGCCAGAGACCGAGCCTGGAAAACTTGGACCCAAACTAAACTACCAGCAGAGATGCAAAAGTATAAAGAACTGAGAAATAAGACAAAAAATGTATTGCTGAAGATAAAAAAGACTTGTACTATAACCCTCCAGCTGCCCTAAACTCATATCCAAAAAAATTCTGAAATGCCATAAACCAAATACTTCATCCTGGTAATCCTACTTCACCTAATACATCTCCTGACAAATCTCCCAAAGAGACTGCTAACTCCTTAAATGCCCATTTAATTTAGTCAATAGCCAAACTTTTCAATCCTAATCTAAAATACTCCACCCTCCACCCACAGCCAACTCTGCAAACTCTTTTTTCCTTAAAGCAGTCCCCACTGCTTACATCAAAACCCTTCTTTCCAAACTAAAACCATGCTCTGTTTCTGTTGACAGTATGCCATCTTACTTTCTTCAGATAGCTGCTCCCTCTACTGCTTTACCAGTATCTATTTTAATCAACCGTTCCATCTCTGAAGCTGAAGTACCTGCTATCTGGAAACAATTCCACACCATACCTATTCACAAAGGTGGCAATTCCACAGAACTCTCAAACTTCACACCAATAGCTATCCTCTCCCCTCTGTCTAAAGTCTTAGAAAAATGTATAAATACACAAGTAATGCAATATCTTATACAGGGCACACTCCTCACTCCCACTCAGCATGGTATCTGACCCAAACATAGTACCACTACAGCTCTACTTTCCTTTCTCAACACCATTTCTATAGCTAGAGATATTCATAAACATATCTCATGCTTATTCCTTGACCTCTCAAAAGCTTTTGACACTGTCTCACATCCTCTGCTACTGAATAAACTCTCTGATCTCAAGTTCTCTACTACAATAATAGCATGATTCTTCAGCTATCTCACTGACCGACAGCAATCAGTAAGATGGCACTCCTCACTATCATCTCCTCTTCCAGTGAAAATGAGTGTTCCCCAAGGAGTCATCCTTAGACTACTAGTTTTCAATATCTTCACCAACTCACTCTACTCCTCTTGTCCACAATCCTCATTAGTCCAATATGCAGCCAACTCCACAGTTATCACCATTGCTAACTCACCCTCTGAACTTCTAACAGCTACCTAGTCTTCTTTCAACTCTGTTGAAACCTGGCTCAACAATAATCAGCTCATCCTTAATCCCCCAAAAAAACAAACTCTTACTCTTTCTCCCCAAAACTGTTACTCATCAAATCTACTTTTCAAATCAAACCACTAAATCACACTATCATAGATGCTGACTCTAGTACTAAACTCCTTGGTGTAACCATTGATAATCCGGTAAAATTTGACCTCCATATAAATAACTGTATCAGGAAAACCCATCAAAAACTAGGAATTCTCTATAGAAATAAAAAACTCCTAACCACTGAATCTAGAACCACAATCATCCATGCTTATCATTTGCCATGCCTAACATACTGCTCCCAAATACTCACAAATCTTCTGCTCCCAAATACTCAAAAATCTTAACTCCACCTTACTTAGCAAACTCAAATCAACCTATCACAAAATAGCCAGATTTGCTGCACAACAAACCTACAAATCTCACCACTGTATTTCCCTCAAACATCTAAACTGGCTCGAACTACCACATCCCCTACTCCTCTCTCAACAGCAAATTATACACTCCATTATTTATTCACCATCCTACTGTCCAGCACTAGGCACAAAAATATCCCACTATGTCCCATCCAGACAATTCAGGAAGTCCACTCAAGAGCTTTAACATATCCACAAGCCCTAGTCCAAAATAGGAGCCATTACATACAGCTACCATCCCTCTATTGCTTGGAACAAACTCCCACAAGAAGTTAAATCACTTTCACATCCTAAAGTATTCAAATTAGCCAATAAAGAGTAGATTTGTACCTGTTCTCAGCCTCCTTGTATATACCTTCACTAAATAATAGACCTAACTTCCTCTGTCTTACCATCATTTCTTCTCCTCTATACCAAAACATTTACAACTTAAACTTTTCTACTTCATAATTTTTACCTAACACTATCTCTTTCCTTCTGCTTCAGTATTCTTCATAACATTTTTATAGATAATTGTAACTGCATAAATATGATAACTGTTCTACAAGTTTTATTATGAATGATTATAATGCTAAACTGTGCTTGTAATGGTTATATATTTTTTGCAACTATGTTTTGTAGCTTTTCTCCCCGGGCCTCTGCTGAAAAAGGGCTTTTGCTCAGTCAGACAATCCCGGTTAACAAATGTAAAATAAATAAATGCGCCACTGAGCTTATGCATTTGGAGAGTGTCTCAATGTGCTTCTAAGGTGGATGACATCAGCAGGCCCTGTAAAGTAAGCCAACATGGTGGTTAACAGGTAGGTATGGGCCTGCAAATTTATAAGCATTGCACACATAGGCAAAACAGACAAACTGCTGCAAGGGGATATACTTATGCATACGCACACTCACAGTGTTATCATTGTTGGGATTATAGCCGCTATCTATATAATTGTATAGAGTATATTGCTACATACATATTGCATGTACCACAGAGCTTATGTGTATGGAGAGTGTCTGCCACTGCTAATGGGTGGATAACATCAACAACTGTTGACAAGGGGGGGCCACTGTAGTGGATGACACTAGTCACAGAACCATAAAATGATTGGCCGTTGCACAGACAGAGACCTGTTGGGTATGTGTATGATGAGCTATACACACACAAGGTGGCTGATGTGAGATTAGAACCCCTACCTACCTAATAATATGCACTACAGCTCATCATACTAGTTGCACGTGTCACTGGTGACATTTGGTGTGCAAGTGGCTGCAGCATTGCATCACTCTATACCTTTCAGTGTCTCTCGTCTCTACCACTCTCTTTCTCTCTCTCCCCATCTCTCTCTATATGATGTATATATATATATATATATATATATATATATATATATATATATATATATATATATCTTTACATGTATATATATATATATATATATATATATATATATATATATATATATATATATATATATATATATATGTGTGTATCTATACATATATATATATATATATATATATATAGGTATATATATATATATATATATATATATATATATATATATGTCATATATGTGCCATGTACTGATAGATAAGGGTAATCATGTCTAATGGGGATAGGGAGAGACAATTAGGTATACATAGCTGTCTGTATGCACAGAGATATATTGATATCTCAGTTCTATAGGCAGATGAGGCTTCAGACATGGGCTGAAATTAGCTAAGTGTAGGAGCACACCCAGTGTGAACATCAGTAATTACAAGGGGACTCCAGTCCAGATCTACATGTACTCTCATATAGGATTTAGTGTGCTACAGCCAGTAGGTTGATGCACCTGATTACACAGTCCGGCATCTCCCTGATAGCATGCCCAATGGATTCCCTGGCTGTGTGCTGGCCATAATATCTGACTCATACCCAGGGTGTGTACAGATTGTATTAGACTGAATGGGGTTTTTCATCTTATGTCTGGTACATTTTGCATAGCAATGTGATTTCCTAGTACATCAGTGGCAGATCATTATAGATTGACATGAGGAACTGCTGACAGACATTTGAGTTACTGACTCCATACACAACATGGCACCCATGCTACTGTACAACATGTTCTACTCTGCACTTTCTACATTTGTCTGGCCAGTAGTTCATCCTTCTCCTTATCTGTGGGCATTTGTCCTGCTCCTGATCCTGTCTTTGTCCACAGTTGCAGCTCTATTTAGTTGTAGGTATGCTGTGACTGGGGTACAAGATGTAACACCGCACACAGGTTTACAGACTTCACACCTCTGACTGTACCTGCTTTGCAAGAGTCCAGCCTTGCACCCCATATGTCTGCTCTGGTCCTCAGACAGTTTGTTTTGTGTTGGTATTATAATGCTACATGGTGCCCATACCTCTCACCCTGTTAGAGCAAGACATCTGGACAAAGCCATATATAAAAGTGGGACACAGGCCCAATAATAGGGACGATACTTTAATATTGCTCTTACAAACTTAGACATTTGGTAGTATAACAGGTTTTGTATTTGCATGAATGTTCTGAAGGGTATGAAGTCTCCATCTCAAATATCTGTTATTATTTTCTACCATCAACCTTTACTGATTTACCACTAGTTTGCCAGAAAACTGCAATGTTATGAAAAATGGAGCAGACATACGAGGCAAAACTGTGAACATTCTGTGAATCCCTGTACATCTGAGTGGTATGCTGGTGCCCACTGACTTGTTGTAAGTACAGACACAGTTACATGATGGCCTTGACACCCTGCTGCTACTCCGACTTGTTAAAACCTGCTGTTCTACTAGACACTGTGTAGGTCTCTCAGCGCTATCTGTGGCTCCCTGTCCCCCCATTATCTCTGGCTTTGTCCAGCATTCTTGCAGTAACAAATAGTGACATATGGACAGTCTGTACAACTCCTACCATAGGTGTTGCTCCCATGCAAAATAGTGGCACAGCCAGTCTTGGACCATGAACACCATCAGCCATGGTAATGTACTTAGCCCACTAAGCTGCAACAGCCACCTGACAGTACAGTTTAATTCCTGACACTATCAAGCACAGACAGACATAGCACATTGACCCCTGCATATTGTGGAAATACAGCATGTCACCAGGTTGATTGTGTGGTCTACTATTACATTGCAAAAATAATGTTACTGCAGTTGTATGGGAAAACGGGTGTGTTAGGGGTAGGGACTCTAGCATTGACAGTCATGCATCTGTCCTATGACCCCGCTGTTTGTAATTACCTCGCTTCATACAGTGTGTTTTGCTGGCTTGGGGCCTACTGCCTATTGTGGGGCAGCGAGTTCCTGTTGTCCCACATAGCTGTCAGTTGTCTGCAGCTATCCCAGTAGCCCACTCAATTCCCTTGCATACTTCCGTCAGGTCCATACCTATGCTACCATAGTGTAGTACTTCATATATTTGTTGTAACAAAGAGTGACTTACCTTGTGCCCGCAGCAGTGGATATAACGGTGCTTCAGGGCTGACTCTGTTGGATGCATGCAGTACACATTCAATACATGTTAAGGTACAGGTTGTGTGTTGTGACCGACATCCTTTTTAGTATGTATGTGAGTCGGAGTAAGGTGTCAGTCCCTAGGTCCCTAGGATGCCAGTACGCATGCTATGCATTGCCTCTTTGCCAAGGCCAAGGCTTACTGAGCATGCCTATGTCTGCCTACAGGGACAAGCTCAGGGGGTTCCTCCTTCGAGACTCCTGTGGCTGTGGGGACCATGGCACTGGTGGGGGGCTGGGTGTCCCTTCCTTGTGATGTTTCTGCAGCAGCTGTTTCTGCAGGATCATATTGTGTAGCATGAGACATACTGTGAACATGTGTGCACATGTGGCTGGAGGGAACTGCAGGGCTCCACCAGATAAATCAAATCAGTGGATCCGTGACTTCAGCAGCCCAAACACACACTCTATGATGGTCCTAGTCTGTGCGTGTTCCTTATTATGGCATTCTTCTGTAGGTGCGTGTGCATTTCTGATGAATGTCATAATCCACAGTTCCAGTGCATAGCCAGCATCCCCCAGTTGATGACCATAGAGGATTTCCTCCCCCGGCAAACATCTGGTGCAGCTGGGATGTGGCCAGATGTGGGAGTCGTGATAACTGCCAGGGCTCCCAGCACACACATTCATGACAATGCCCTGGGCATTGCAAACGACCTGGCACTTGATGGAGTGATAACTCTTGTGGTTGATGTAGACTCTACCCTCTTCACTGGGTGGTACTTTGATGTGCACATGTGTGCATTCTATGGCACCCAGTACCTCAGGGTAGTGTGCTACACTGTGGAAGAGATGCATATTGCTGGCCCTCTCCTCAGGGGTGTGGAGTAAATAAATGTGCTCACTGGCATGTGCTTGCATGGCATCCAGGAACTGGTGAAGTACCCTGGATGAACATGCCTGTGAGACCCCCATTATGTTCCTAGTTGGTCTTTGAAAAGTACCTGTAGCTAATATTCTAAGGGCTAAACATATCTTTGTTTCCACTGGGATGGGTTCCCCTCTGTTGGCTCTGGGTCTGAGTTGAGGCTGGCAGAGCTTGGTGAGTTCTTCTAGTATGTCCCTGTCCACCCTGTAGCAGTATACAATCTCCAGCTCAAGTAGCACCTGGAAGGTTACCCTGGGCCTGAACACTCTTCTCCTTTTCAGTCTGGGCCTATTGTCAGCATCAGCATCAGCAATGACCTCAGAATCCAACACATCCAGATGTAGCAGAGCAGCAGCAGCCCTATCATTTTGTCAGCTAAAAGTCCCAGGTGTATACTCCAATGGTGCAGAGTATGTGGGAAAATCAGATTATAAGGTGTATGCATACTTTATAGTAGTGTGCTGCAGATGCAGCCTGTGTGATTGGCTCACTGTGATGCATTCCACCTGACAGGTATCTCATTGGGGATTTGAATGGGCTAGTGTCTGTTGAACAGGGCTTATCAGTCATTTCTATTGGTTTCTCCTGGCTATTTCCTTTATTTTTTCTTTTAATTCTTTCACTGCTAAGCACTGGAGCACATCGTGCAAACCCGCAGCACTAGTATAAACAGTGCTCTGCAGTTTGGACCATCCCCTATACACGAGCACGCTCAGCTTTTTTTAAACCAGCAAAAACACATGCCACTGAGCTAAACCCAGCTCAGAAGCAGGATACTTTGCAAGGTTAGAGGAGTATAACATTCAGTCATGCTAATATCAGTATCAGGTGACAACTGAGGTGTTCTGCAGTATGTTAACTACTGCAAGCATAACTAATTTTGCATTTTTTAAAACTTTTGCCAGCATCTGTCCTTTTTAAAAAATTACATTGCTTTCACCAGTATGACTTTGTACAGCTTGGGGTGAAATGACTATTTTTAAATGTAGGTGTTAAGTAAATGAACTGGGCCTTTCTGCAATTAATTCAACTTCCAGATGCTATACATTACTTTGAATTAATACAGTATTTAACAAATATCACCATCGCAGGGAAGTCAAGGTGTTTCATAGAAGTACAATTTTTGAACACTGGACTGCTTTAGGACTGCTAAAGCACAGCATGCAGTTTTAACTATTTGGGAAGAGATTGTGAGTGAATAAAAAATAAAGATTTTGCTTTTGTTCTTCTCACTTTGCAAGGCATGCTTCCTCCTCAGTGTTCATAACATGATATGGGAATATGTTTATTAATATTTTTGAAACAGTGGATTACTATCATCCTTATTTGTGACAAATCATATCACTATTTCACCAATTTACATATCGGCCTACCAGACCAACTTTCCAACTGTAGCAATTGTGGCACTTGCCCATGCAAGCAAGCCAGCACCAATCATACTTATAGCAGGAGAGAATTTAAGGAGGCAAAATTTCACCATGCAAGCCGTTAACATAAGTATCACTAAGATTAGTGTCAGGGCTACTCACTCTCACTAATCTTATATGTGAGGTAGCTCATGGGATTGGCATGGGTCTGACTGCATCCCTTTGCCAACAACAGATTTGGTTATCGTAAAATGTTGCCATCATTCATATTAAGCCACATTGTAATAAGGACTTTAAGAACTCTCTGTAGTTTTATTATGGAATAGGTATTGCAACTGCACTGCTTAATATGATGATTATGAATGCAAGGATTTCAAACTCTACTTTAATATGAAAAAGAAGTCTGAGGCAGAAATCAAATCATGAGTTTGCCTGGAAGCAAAGTAGCACACTCCTCACTTGGAAGGATCATTACCCCTGTATCCTCTTACATGATAAAATAAACTCTTGAGGTTTTTGCATCTTGGGAGAAGGGGACCTTCCCTTTCACTAGCATTGTATAAAAACAAGAGTATTTTGTACTCAGACATGATCATGAAAGTGTCAGTTGCACTCAGCATATGCTGCACACTGCATGTCCAATTAAGAATCATCTATGAAATTAGAAGCAGGGTTTGACTTACATGAATAATCTAGTCTGCTTCTATCACCTATAATTTAATTTTATTTTTTTAACTTATTCTGACATTAACTTTGGTCAACCATCTGCCTTCCTGCTATTGACAGTATTTATTTGTTCCCTCTTTACAAGAATGAGAGATACAAGAATGAGAGATGGCCACTAGGTGACTGTCATCCAGGCAGTCAGCAGGGGATTTCTGTAGATAGCCCAACCCTATATGTTTGGTATCTGATGTGCACCCAAAATGTGCACATGCTTGCACATGAATGCTGTGATATCTCCAGAACATGCACACTGCTCATTGCTTGTCCATCTAATGCTTGCTGCTAAACTCTTCTCCTGGCAGTTGTTTCTAATGCAGCAGATCAGACTGTCATTCTTTCCCCAGAATAGGAAGATGACACTAACTGCTCACTCCAAACCCTACCTTGTTCCTCCAGCACTAGATTCACTAATCAGTCTTGGGTTTGCAAGTTGCCAGCCAGACCTTTACCTCTCTGCACCACAAAACTGTCAAACATCAGGGGCTACTAGTGATTCCTACAAGTGCAATATAATAAAACAGATATAAATGTTTTGAATCAAATGGATGCATTTGTAACTATACATTCTTCTTAGGAAGCCTGGATCATATTGAAAAGGATTCGATAACCAGTCCACTTATCCTACTGACAAACTGATTTGTATATAAAATAAGTTAACTTATGCAGAACATTTCATGTCCCAATTCTCCTTCCTTATCTTGTGGTTAAGGAGGTGTTGTACTGTTGCTGCCCACTGGATATATTTAAGATGACTTTTTAACATATATCATGAAATATACAGATGTTTTTAGTTAGTTTGTTAGTTAATTAGTTGGCTGGCTAGCTACTTATATTTTATTCATTTTAATGTTGTTCTTTTTTGGCCATGATTTGTGTCACTAGGGAAGGCTTAACACAAAGCATAAGGGCCAGCATGTCTTTGGGAGGTGGGAAGAAATCAGAGCTATAATAAATGCTTGCAGATATAGAGAGGACATACATATCAATATAAAAAGTGACGCAATCTGTGCTGAACTTCAGACCTTTGAACTATGAGATCGATCTTAACAACTAGGCCATTACATTTTTTAAGGTTGATAGTTTCATAAGGATTTATAAGGCTATTGATCCGTGAGGATCTTTACAAGCTTAACTATACATTTTCATAATGTTTTAGCCCTTATATTTTAAGTATGAATAAGTCAGAGATAAGTAGAACATTTACATATTACCACAATCCAAGAGGGACAATGGTGCTAAAGTGAGGAAAATTTGGGGTTTACCCATCCATTTGTTAAGATTACGTTTGAGCAGTGTAATAGAAGTAATTTGCTTTATGTTGAGAGAAAGACAATTCCTAAGAATTCTCTGTGATACATAGGTATCCCTCCAAAATATTTGATTTATGCTCCAAAAGAGGTTTAGAGCTCCCCACTGGACTTGTAAATGTGCAGTAGGTATGACAGAATAGTATCTGTTGAGGCTGTACATGCTAGACATAGATTGCTCCTCAGTATCCACTATGAAACTGGGAAGAGGGTCAAGGCTTTGAGACAGTATGTATAATTTTATAATTTAAGCTCTTGATTTTCTTAGTAAATTTTGTGGGCATTCAAGTTGTGGTAAATGTTTGGACAGGAGCATACCAAAGGGGACATTATACTCAATGCCCTCTTTTGTGTAATGCCTCCTTCGGTATGCAGCAAAGGGGGTATTATACTCATGATTGGCCTGATGAGTGCAGAATACAGTGGCATGATCTCATCCCTTTGATCTGAATGCCATACCTTTAGTAATAAACTGAGCAATGAAAAAAACTGTTTAAAATAGTAAATACATGGTTATTAAAAGACAGTTTATTGTCTAAATATGTATCCAGGTCCCTAACTCATAGATTAGTTTTCAGCGAGGTGTTGCTAATATGACAATTACAAGTGACTTCTTGCTTGGTGAAGAATACAATTATATATTTCTTGGCATTCAGTTTTAGTCCATGATTTTGACACCAGCTATTGGTCTGGGAAATACTCACTTGGAGGATCATGGTATTCTATGGGTACTTTATGATGGCACCAAATTTACAGTCATGCCTGTACTTGGTCAGACATAAACCCTTAACAGAAGATTTGACATCTGAGAAGTAAATGCCCAAGTGCTGAACTCTGGGTTCACTGCTAGTCATATCTTTTGGATCAAGTAGATCAGTCCACCATAATTTCCTTTTTTCTGTTTGTGAGCTAATTTGCTATTCATTGAATTAGATAGGGATTAGCATTTAGCCAAGATAGTTTATCTATGAAACCTGAGTGTGGGATGGTGTCAACTGCCTTTGTGAAGTCTAGCTATGATTTGTCCACATCCATAGATTCATTAACCTCCTCAAAGAAGTCAAACAAGTTAACTAAGCTGGGTCTGCCCTTTCCAAATCTGAACTGGCTTGGGTTAAGAGTTTTTAGGTTACCTATGTCCTTATATATTAATCCTATAATAATCCTTTCCATATGCTTACAGATGAGGATGGTCCTATTTATGGACCTATAATTTCTCAGGTCTTTTAAAGCCCACATTTTTGCAGTGGGAAGACAGTTGCTGTCCTCTGTTCTTCCAATGTAAACCCTGTTTGGAGGTTGACATTAAATAGTTTCTGTACTGAGAATGACAGGTCCTATTACAAGCTGGCCAATAAGCAGCTTGGTATGTTATCTGGTCCCATAGAAGCAGTGTTTTTGGTTGTGGATAGTGCCTTGAGCACTTGTTCATGGGAGAGTTGAGGGGTCTGTAGTTCTGGGTAGAAGATTTGAGAAAGTAAGAAGGGAGATGGAGGTGAGGTAGAGTTAAAGTTATCTGCTAGTAGATTGGCTATGGCCTCTAGGTTCTATAATGTGAAATTATTCACTATTAGTTCTGCACACTGCTGGACATTGTTTTTAAGGTTTCTAATGTAATAAAAAAAGATTTTGGGTTGTTATTTGCCTTGGTGGCAGTTTTTTACCTAATACCTGGCTTTGGTCAATTTGATCAAGGTCTGGAGTTCCATGGTAAATTTTGCATAACATTTTTGCATCTTGAGAGTTATATTTATTTTTACATGCAATATTTCTTTTTCTTTATTATAGAATCTGTTTATATTTCAAGTCCACTATAGGGGTTTATTTTTGAATTTTGGCATTGTACTTACTTTTGAGTGGAGTTGATGAATCTAGGCAGCTATGGTATTCTCATGTTAACAAGTTGGAAAGGAATGTTGAATTTTTACAGTTTCAGTAGATTATCCTTGACATAATCTCTAAATACTATGGTAATAATGAAGGATGCTGCTGACTTTAGTCTTAAGGTGGATATGACTGATTTGTTATCTGATTTTACTAGGGAGGGAGTTACAATTCTTACGGAGCAGAGCTATCCATATTGGGGAGGACCAAATAAAGGATTTTTTCACCCTTTGTTGGGGTGCAGACTAACTGGTCCAGAGTTTATACTATAGAAGACCAGAAACCTTTGGGCATACATCTTAGAAGTTGTATACATCTCTCAGTTAATGAAGGCTTAGGTGAAGTTCCCTAGAAGAATGATGTTTGGGTTAATGCATAAGGACTGTATACTAGTTAGTTAGCAATTATAGACTGAGGGTGACATAGAGGGAGTCATAGTTAGTCATGATGTGATAAGAAGATCTTGTTAATGAAAAGTTGGATGTGGAAGAAATTCAGATGATTAATCTACCAAACTAGTTAGGATGTGAAGTTATGTTTTACAAATATGGAGACACTGCCACTTTTAGTGCCTTCATGTTGTGCAGTAGGTCTGGATGTGTGGCAGGCTTTGTAACCCTGCACTGATGAGGTGCTCTCAGTGGTTTTAAAGCAGGTCTCCATAACGATGCATGTAGTAATGTTAACCAGGGTAAGGAGTGTGTAGAGGTAGTGGAATTTTCTGTTAAGTCCATTAGCGTTGAGCAGCAATACCTGTATGTTATCCAGATTCTGTTTTATTATGTGAGTACTGACTATGGGATGGACAAAGTTTTAGCCAGTATACAAAAGCCTTGAGGGGATACATGCTGACCATCACTTTCAAAGAAGCTGATCTGTCTACAATGTTCTCTCACACTGATATATACTGGATCTTTTTTGAATGACTCCAGAAGTTAAGCCAATTGCTGAAGTCAACATTTTTTTGCTCACACTGCTGCATCAAAATTGGTGATGGTAAGATACCATTCAAGGCTAGATTCATACCTCCCTTGGACATATATTCTAATAACTCAATGATGTCTCTCTTCATATAGTCCAGGGAGTTACCTCTCATGCCATTAAAAGCCAAATCTCAAGTCATTTACAACTGTATGTACTATGTATTGTAAGTGGACTTGTAGTTCAAGGACTTGAGTGCCTGAGTGATGTGAGAAATCCTGGCACTTAATAGGCAACTGACTGACATCCTTTCCTTTCACAACCTAGTGAGTGTGCATTAGTGTGTTTCACAAGAGAGTCATCTATGATTAGGATATTAAGCTGTGTGGAGGTTTGTCTTATGTTTTTTGTAACTGAGACACTGTGACACTTTGATGTATGTTACAAGGTGGGTCTTGCCTGTGTTGCATGCTTGCAAAGTTGTTGAGGGTACTTGTTTCTTATGTTATATTTAGGAGGCCTTTTTAGTTTAGGTAGGTTACTTTTAGGAGCCTGAACATATATAGATCTGTGTGTTTGGTCTATTCTGTTTGTGAAATAGTGTGGTGTTGTGTTGAACAACCTTCTTGATATTTTTTGTGCTTTCATATGAGAGTTTTCCCTTTAATAGCACTGCTTAACTGCATCTCACACATACCATGTCAGTATGTTTAAGTAGTAGGTAGGTGTCAGTAAACATAAAACAATTGTTACATTGTCTCAGGATGAATACTTCAACCAAACTGGCCAAAGAGATGATTAGAAAGTGAAAATCCATGGTTCCAGGATCTTAGTAATGTGAGTTGAAGGAATAGCAGCTAGGAGGTTTGCACCTAATTGGAGATGCTATCTGTCTGTAATGGTAATAGTGTTAGTAACAACACAGTTGTGTACAGCTTACTCTCACTAGCAGTAAAACATTAGCATTAATCCCAAGCTGTTTCAAGTGAAGTAATATCAATTCAAGTGCTGCTATGCTCAGTACATTTACTATAGTCTTCTCTTGGTAAATACCCTGGATAGAACCTACAGCAGCTGGGCACAACGAATAGCCAGGCAGCACAAAGGCCTTGAAGTGGTTCTCACCAAAACTGCCACCAAACTTTTCAGTGAAGTCCCATACATATTGTTTAGACACCAGCAGGAATCAATGCTCCTCTGTTCCTTTTCCCACCACAAGTGAAAAGTAGCACTAATCCCAAACTGTCTCCTAAGTAAAAAATCTGGCTTTTTAGTGGTTGGTAATCTCTAGGAAGGCTAGAAAATAATGTTCCTCATCTCTTTCTCTCAATATTCCTAAGATGATTCCTGAGAAGCAGTTCCTAGGCTCTTCAGTGACTGGTAGTTTAGTCACAGATGGTACAGATTTTAAAAGCAAAATGGAAAAAGGGATTCATACCCTTGAATATTGTAGTGTGCACTAATGATACCTCACAACTGTACAGATTTTCACAGAATGTTCAGATTTTTGCCTCATTATTTTTGTCCTTTTTTCCTAAAATTGTGGTTTTCTGGCAAATTAGTGGTGCATCATTAAATACGGAAGTTAGAAAATAATTAAAGGCATTTCAGTTTCAGACTTCATACCCTTCAGAAAAAATTCAAGCTAATGTAAAACCTGTTATTTGGGTCTATTTTATATATTCGAATGCTTAATTGTTCGAATCACTAAAGATCGAACGTTCGTGATCGAATAATTAAATGTTCGAATATATTAAAAATAAATATTTACAAAAAAAAAAAGAAAAAGTAAAGGGTGTAAGTAGGGGGGCAAGCCCCCATGCATGCACCCCCACACCCCCAGCTACTTAAATATACCAACTCCGAGATTTCACTTCAGTGTGCTACATTGCGGAAATGGAATATTTCCCATTTTCTACACTGTAGCGCGATCTTGGAGTTGGTATATTTAAGTAGTGGGGGTATGGAGAATGCCGTCCCTCCATGTGGGGGGTATAGGGGGGGCTTGCCCCCTCTGCTTCCACCCTTTAGTTTGTTTTTTTTATTGTTTTTTTTTTTTTGAATTTTTTAAAATATTCGAACATTTAAATGTTCGATCACTAAAGTTCGATCGTTAGTGATTCGAACATTTAAGCTTTCGAATATATAAAATAGACCCTGTTATTCTACCAACGATCTAAGTTTGCATTTATTTATTTATTGTATTTGACATTTGTTGACTGAGATAGTCTGTCTGGGGCAAAGCCCTTTTTTAGCAGAGACACGGGGAGAAAAGCTAAAACAGTATAAATATAACTGAGAGATGCATGTTACAATCAGTGTATAATATAATAAGAGTAGCAATATATGAGACAACAATAAAGAAAGCTAGACTTATATACAATATAGTTAAGCTGATAAACATATTGAATTCATAGACATGTGGAAAAGTAGAAAATGAGACTAAGTATATTGATCAGTTACAAATAGTAGACAACAGGAGGAGTGAATATTACTAGTAGGTCAAGCGATAGTACAGTGGAAGTCAGGAACAGAGAGGAGAGGTAGAAGAGAAGAGTCAGGTGCTTATTAGGTAGAAGAAGCAGGTTAGTTGGATAAAGAAAATAAAGAGTTAAAGAAGGTAATTAGAGTAGGGAACAAAAAAGGACTAAAGAAGAAGAGGAGAGATGGAGAAACAGCTGGATTCAGGTGGGGTGGTTAAAGTGACATATCCAGGTGTGGTTTAGGCATTCTTTGAGGGATCTCTTGAATTTGTAGATCTGAGGTATGCTTCTCAGGGTCATGGGAAGCGTATTCCATTGAATGGTGGATGAGTAGCTGTATAGGTTCAGTCCTATATTCTTTTTAGGTTTATGAATCTGTAACAAAAATTTGTCAGAGCTCCTTAGAGGTCGGAGAGGGAAATAAAGTGAGACTAGTGAGGAAATACTAGGGCAGAAAGAGGGTTTATTGATGATGGAGTGGAGGATGAGTATTTGAAAAACTTTGAGTTGATTAGGAAACTCTAATCAATTGAGTGACCTGAGGGCATGACAGTGGTGAGATCCGGATGGCAGATTAGCAGCAAATTAAGAGAAATATTTAAAAATTGTCCCTATTTTTGAGCCTTTGTCCCACTTTTATTTATGGCTTTGTCCAGATGTATTGCTTTAAAAGGTATGGCACTAAGTAAGTGGGATGTTATGTAAAAAAGGCTAACTCACGCTTTAAGAGTGTAAGGGGAGGCCCTTCCCAGTTACATCTCCCAGTGTTTAGCAGAATGAACAGGTGAGATGTGATGAGACTGGGACAGGTTTCCAAAATCACATTACAGTAAGTGCATGCAACTCAAAAGCCAGCAATTATAAAAGCACAAGAGGAACTGGGTATATAAATTTGAAAAATCCATTGCAGTCACACAATAGCAGTAGCCTCACTGCATTTGCAGCTAAATAAGAATACTGTTTGGTGACATTATTGTTAATCATCCTGTTCGCAGTATTGCATTTCCCTTTAACATTTTTAAATGTTGTTTTAGTTTATTTTACACCTTACACTGTTAATTGCTTTTTTAACGTTAAGATATTTCTGAATCATAAGCAGCATAAAACCAGAGTGAGCTCCTCATCTAGAATATAGGTTCATAGGTTGGTACTAGGCTATCAGCCCTAGGGCCTATACAAGCCTAGCCATAACAATTCCCTGGCTATTTCTTCCCACATTATTTACTTTCCTGGACCCCTGTCTAGCAGGGCGATTGATGCAATCCCTGGGGTGAATTTCCTTTCTCCCATCCAAACGTCAAGGTTCCTCTTGAAGAGGTCCAAAGAGGCACTCTGCTTGACATGTATGGGTAATCTATTCCAGAGTCTGGGGAGTCTCTGGGTCAGGAACCTATCCCTCCAGCATGTTTTGTTTATTGTGATGACAAGGTTTAGATCCCTGGAGCGTGTAGCTCTGAGGGATTGGGATTTCTTTAAGTGTAGCATGTCCAACAGCTCTGGGTTTGACATGGCCTTGTATGTTAAGCAGAGATCGCCTCTGAGTAGACGATATGCGACAGAGTATAGCTGGAGTTTTTTAAGGCGGTCAGCGTAGGGCATCTGCTTTAGGCCTGTGATTCTTTTAGTGAGGTATTTCTGAGGCCTTTCCAGTTGTTGCAGATGTCTTGAGAGGTACATACCAAATGGGGCGTTGTATTCTATAATGGGTCTAATGAGGGATGAGTACAGTGGGACAATGACCTCCTTTTTTCTGGATGAAAAGCCCTTCATGATGAGGTGTGCCACATAGAAGGATTTCCTGACTGTTGTGGCGATGTGGTTATCGAAGGTGAGACCACTGTCCACCTGTGTCCCTAAGTCTCTTATCACACTTTCTGTGTTTAGTGTACTGCCACCTATATTGTAATTCATGGATACATGTTTTTTCCCAAAGGGCATAACAATACATTTCTTGGCATTGAGCTTGAGCCCATGGCTCTGGCACCAAGCATCTGTTTCTGTAAGGCCCTTTTGTAGAGTATCCACATCATTTGGGGATTCAATAATGGCTCCCAGTTTGCAGTCATCTGCAAACTTTGTTAGCCAGAGTCCCTTAGTGTTGATCTGTACTTCAGAGAAGTAGATGCCAAACAAGAGCAGCCCCAGGACTGAACCCTGAGGTACTCCACTTGTGACTTGTCTGGAGCTGGATTTGGAGTCGGCTACTTTTACAGCGTGGGTTCTATCAGTAAGCCATTTAGCAACCCATTGGGTGACATAGGGATTAATACCCAACTTAGTAAGTTTATCTATGATTCCAGAGTGGGGGATGGTGTCAAAGGCCTTGGCAAGGACTAGATAGGCTGTGTGGACCACCTTACCCTTGCCCATGGCTCTGGAGACTGATTCAAAGAAGTCAATCAGGTTCAGGAGACAAGATCAGCCCTTCACAAACCCAAACTGGGTGGGGTCCAGTGTTTGAAGGTTGCCAATGTCTTTGTTTATAAGTTCCATGATAATACGCTCCATGGCCTTGCAGATAAGGCTTGTCAGACTGATGGGACGGTAGTTTCCGGGATCCAAGGTGGATCCCCTTGTGGATTGGGATAACTGTAGCTCTGCCACTCAGTGGGCACGAAACCTGAGGTGAGGCTATGATTAAACATGACACTTAGGTGAGGTGCCAGTTCATATTGTAGTTCATGTAGTACACAGCCCAGGATGTCATCTGGTCCCATGGATGCTGTATTCCTGGCTTTAGAGAGTGCGTTTTGTACCTGTGTGGCCGTTATTACTGGAATTTGGCAATCTTCCGGTATTGAGATGGGCCATTTAGGGGTGAGAGGGGTGAAGTTGGCACTGAATCGATCTGCCAGGATATTGGCAATATCCTTTGGATCAGTATATTTATTGCCATTCTGTTTTAGCTCAGAGCAGATCTGAGCATTGCCATTTAGATTCTTGACATATTTATAGAATGCTTTGTGGTTGTCTTTGGAATCTTTGGCAATTTTATTTTCATAACTAGCTTTGGAGGATTTTATGAGGCATCTCAGTTTCTTACTGAGGCTAGTAAGGGAGTTTTTTGCATCCTGGGATTTTCCTCCTTTTGCAAAAGTTTCTTCCTTTTGTTGTAAAGTTTGTTTATGGCAGGGGACCACCAGATTGGCTTCCTTTTTTTGGATGAGAGCATTTTGGTTCTATTTGGGATTGCACGATTCATGCATCACTGGATGTGCTCGTACAGTGCCTTAGTGTAGGATTCAGCAGTTGAACTTTCAGTTCCCGTCTGCATGGGTGTCATGAAGTTTGTCACTTCTGACTTGAGTAGCATGAAGTTGGCTTTGGAGAAGTTTTTTATGGTGGTTTCTTTACTGGGGGGTGGGGGTGGGATGTGGATGTTAAGGGTGATTAGCTTATGGTCAGACCTGACTAACGAGGGGGTGACCAAAGGTATGGAGCATTGATTTGCCATGTTGGTAATGACCAGGTCTAGGATATTGCAGCCCCTGGTGGACTATGGATTAGTTGATCCAGGGCATTGGAATTTATGAATTCCAAGAACCGTTGAGCAAAGGTGTTGGGACATGAGTAGTTTTCCCAGTTAATGGCAGGGTAGTTAAAATCACCTAGTATTAGGGTGTTTGGCTCTATCTTAATATTTTCCATACCTGCCTGGGCCACATGATCCGAGAGCTCTTCCATGTCTCTTTTCATGTAGTCCAGGGAAGTACGTCTCAAGTCATTCACTCCAACATGGACAATGACAGAGTCATATTTGTACTTGTTGTGGAGTGACTTGAGTGCATGCGTTATGTAGTGGATCCTGGCACCCAACAGGCAGCTGACTATAGAGTCACCTATGACTAAAGTGTTAGGTACATTGTCTTGCCTTAGGGGCTGTTGCTGGGTGGCACACTGGTGTTGTGAACTATGTGACACACTGGTTGTGATTGGTGTTTGTTTGCATTTCAGCTTCAGAGGTCTTTGTTGCTTGGACAGGTTACAGTTAAGGGCCTCTGCATATGTGGATTTAGTGTTGCTATATGTGGGTGTTGGTGGTGCGGGTTTAGAAGGGCTATGTGTTGCTTGAGGTGCAGTGTGGGTGTTAACCTTCTCCTCTTGACTGTTTAGCACAATCTTGGGTGGAGAGAGCTTTGCTTCCATTTTGGCTATGTAAGTGCATCTCTCACAAGTTGTAGTGTTGGGTGGTAGGAGGAGAGGGTTGTCTGTGTACATGAGGCAATCTGCATTGCCCCAGTATGCCCAGATTACCAGGTGGACAGGAGAAATCACCGGAAGCTAACCCTTGGACATGCCTGGTTTGGGGCTTTTTTTTTTTTTTTTTTTTGTAAAGTACAGGAGCTGTTTCCTTAGCAAGGTACTTTGCAATTATAGGCTGTTTAGTGCCTACTATTAATTTCTCCTTATTAACAAGGAAAGTTCAGTGTTTGTATGAGTTTAAGGCTTCCTAGTGCTTTCCAGCAGGTATTAGAGAAATATTTATATAGACTGTTTACTTTGAAATATAGCTATCTATACCTATATATATATATATATATATATATATATATATATATATATATATGTGTGTGTGTGTGTGTGTGTGTTTTATACATATATATATATATATATATATATATATTTGTGTGTGTGTGTGTTTTATACATATATATATATATATATATATATATATATATATATACACACCCACAGATAGATATAGACACACACACACACATATTTTATATATATGTGTGTATATATATATATATATATATATATATATATATATATATATATATATATATATATATATATTATAACTTTTGTCAGGAATTTTTAAGGAAAATGATTTTACTAAGCTGACTAAATATTTACAGAAAAAAATCAAGATACTGTCAAATAATACGTTGGAGCCACCAGAGAATTTCCATGACTCTGTTTCAGCAAAATGATCCATGAAGCCACTCAAAAAGAGTAATGAAAAATTTCAAATCACTGCAGTCATTTTTAGAAAATATTTCAAACAGTGACAGTGAAAACTTTCAAAGCAAACTAAATACCATGAAGACACTTAAGACCACAAAAATCAGAAGGTAAGTTCCCTTGTAGTAGTCTCTTACATTAAGGTATTAGATATAGAAGTCTCAATTAACTACTCGGGTGCTAGTCCTCAGAAAGCAGAGAAATAATGCAAACTTTGATGTATTAAATTTAACACTGACAAGCCAGAACTGATGATCTCAAAAACTAATTAAAAATAATATAAGGATACACAGAGTTGTTGGAGATAACTAAAGACAACATATGGTGAACTTTCTTTCCAGATGGATCTTAGGCATTTTGTATTTTCAAAAAGCAATATCTTTTGGGACTAAAAAAGCAAACCCACCAGTAGCCACATCTCGAAGAAGTTAAGGTCAGTAATTAAGTTCATGTCCTACCAAGATAAACAGCAGGTCTTGCAAACTGCTTGACCTCATTCATCTGTTATGAGGACAGGTAAGTCTACAAATAGCAACAACACTTCTTTTTTGGCAGATGTACTATTCAAAAGAAAATAATTTGGCCCCTAGTGAACACTCGGCTTTCAAGGGTATCAAAGCCCAAACAGTGTACCAAGCTAAAATCAAAATCACTGACAATACTGAAATTATTACATGTGGCAGTCTGAAAACATCCATGTAACAACTACAGAAAGAAATATTTTTCTTCAGAAGACAATATGAAATGGTGAACAAAATACTCCAATAGGCCAAACAACAGCAATAACTGTCAAAAATGGGTCAGGTTCCATGGAAAAGCAATAAATGATTTCTGGAGCATTACAGATGTCTGTAGATAGCACAACATGTTTTATAAGCCTTTTGCATTTCCATAGATTACAGCAACCTTAATGGCCTAAAGTCAAAAGATTAATCTCCGTTTGTTATTTAAATGGCTTAGTATGAAAAATACATATGTGATTAAAGACATTTTACCTCAGAAATTAGTTGTGGTCTGTTATATGAATATTTTCTGCTAAAACATTAACACCTTTAGTTCAATAATCCTTACATTACTGAACTAAGTATTTTGCATGATAATAAAATCCACTTTCTTTCATTTCAGTTTGTTTTACTTCTAAACAATGCATTACAGTTGGTACTCACAAACACATTCAGTGAACAGCTGTGCACTGCTGTTGCATAATAGAAGCCACATACCTCAAGCTAATACAAATCATTAATCCCTTGGCAAATGCTGAAAAGCTATAGTATAATTAGAATTTACAGGCATGATGTAGATACGCAAATGACAATAGGTGGCATCTTCCAATTCACAAAGTGAAAATCATTGGCATATATTCCAAATAGCACACAGAAATGATAGGCATTTAGGAGTGGATTAAAAGCACAGAAATATCTAGATCTAGATCTAGTGCTGTCCCCAGGATTCAGTTTTTGTGCAGAGCCTAAATGGAGTGTTTTCACAAATGCGATATTGCTCATTGTGTGGCATGGCCCCATGCATATTAATGATGCGTAGCACATGTAAGCTAGGTTTTATGGCCCATACCAATGTTTCTGGCTGAAAAACCTCTAATGTTAATGTGGATCATACCTCCCAACAGTTTAGTGCAAGAAATCTGGACAAAGACTACAATAATGGGGAAAAGGCACAGGAATAGGGACAGATTTACAGAATTGTTCTAATAAATATAGAAAGTAATTAGAGTAATAGGATTTGTGTTAGCATGCATTTTCTGAAGGATAAGAAGTATGAAACTCAAATGTATGTCATTATGTATTGATTTCAGTCTTCAGGGATTTTCAAGAAAACCACAAATTTTTACAAGGAACAACCCAAAAGTATGATAGAAACATCTGGACATTCTGCAAAATTCTGGACAGTTGGGAGGTATGATACAGATTTCCATATAAGGTTACTGGCCATGAAAACAGATTGTAGGACAGCACAGCAATTGCTTTTCCCTTACTTGAGTTTTCTTCATTAAAATTTATTTGGGGCACTAGCATGGATTGTTTTTCTCATTTCAACTATGTCTCCATTTTTTTTTTTTTAAGCCAGTGTTTGCGTGATGCATCACTTAACATAAACATGTTTGGCTGTGCTCATCTGGTTTGTGTGAAGTACAGCAGTGCACAATCTGGAGGAATAGACCACCTAGGTTGCAGACAGGACCCAGACAGCCACAAACATAAACTGGATGCCTTCAATTAATACTATTGGCCATCACATAAACATGATAAGGGCATTGCTCTGTGATTAACAATGAGAACTTTACAATGAATACTAAGATATGGAATATCATGTCATTAATCCTGTGGCACCAGGTGTTAAGTGCAGGTGTGGAGTGCACATTGCCTAGGGTCTTGTACAGGGTGTGCAAATTCTGTTTTACTGTTATGACACTGCAGATTATAGCAATGAACTGCAACATAAACAATTGTTTTCTCAACCTTCTTGTAGCAATAGCTGTAAGTGTAGGATAACCATAGACATGGTTCATTTGACTAGCACATTTACACAAGTGCCTGTATACTAAATAATCTTGAAACAGCATTGCTTGCCTCTGCTGTTTATTACTTACCATCGCATAAACACATTGCCTGCCAGTGGGTACCCTTGACTACCGTTTTTGCATGATGATAAGTGATGCCCAACATTTTCAAATGTTGCAGAACCAAAATGTGCTCACTCTCAGTAAGCACGAAACATACAATTGGTGGAAAAACATCAGGATATAAATGCAATTGATGGGAAATGCTCATTCTACATTGATTTCGAGTTATGGTGGACATGTCTGGTGTTGCTGGTGAAGGAGTGCACTTCCAATGGTGTTCAGGAGTCCAAAGTCTTTTTTGGACTCCTAGTTAAGAAGTGTGAGCCCCAGTTACTGCACTGGGACTATTCAGGCTCAGAATACAAGTCTGAAGCCTGGAATAGTATTGCCAGGGCTTTGAGCAGTGGTACAAGTATCCCCTGCATTAGGGAATACTGCAGACATCATTTTGATGATCTCCAGAGGAGGAAACAGGATACCCTTGAACATTGGATCAGGGAACTAAGTATGGAGACACCCCACAGATGTGTATGTATCAGTTTCAGTGAGTAATTATAAGAGTTAAAAGCTGAATATATTTAAGACTGGCATTCATAATGATATTCTGTTCTGTATTTTCCACATCTGCCATGGAGTGAGCCTTGAATGTGACATCCCATGTCACATGTTTGTAAAGGATGTGAGAAGCATGTGGTATGTATGCATCAGAACAGTATTGTTCTAAATAGTAAATTAATAATAATAATAATAATAATAATAATAATAATAATAATAATATTAGTTTATTAGCATTAAAAGTTAAGGATGCCTTAGTTGGTGTGTAATACAGTTATATCAAACTGAGCGTGCATATCTCAACTGTAAAAAAGTATGCATGCCTCAGTCTGTAGCACAAAGCAACAGTTCCATATTCTGAAATAACAGTAAGCATGCATCTCTAAACTGTAAAAGGAATGGATGCATGCAGTAGTCTGTAGGACAAAATAACAGTACAGTATTACAAAGTAGCCAGCAGTTGTGGGTTCAGAAAATACACTTCCCAAATATAGAATACTGTTAAGTTTTCATCATTATTACAATGTAACTTCAGACCTCTATGCCAGTGGCATAAATGGCATGCTGTAAACTGTAATCAGTATAATTGGAACACTCATGTGCAATATATGCAGACATCAAGGATTGCTGGTTGCAATCTGTACTATAGCGTGCCTCTGTTATGAACTGTGTAGTCTTAAATGTAATGAAAAGTTTATAGTGTAAAAAGTAAAGGTAACAGAATACAGTCAGATAATTGTATCAAGGCTTTGTATGTCACATATGAAGTTACTAATGTTCACCCTTTTTTCTCTCACCCCCAGCCCTTATCTTCTCTTTTTTTATTTGTTGTTTTTTCCCCACAGCACAGCAGCATAGGCCTGTCGCATGGGATAGTCCTGGCTCCACTCTACCGGCTACAGCACCACTGCCCAAAATATCTGATGTGCAACCTAGCAGCACCCCTCTCTGCTGCCCCTGCACTACCAGGCACCTCAGGTAGTTCTGCCTCAGAGGATAGGCTTGCGGCTTGCTCCAGGAGCAGTGTTGGAGGTAGTGACTTTATCAGCAGAGAAAAACTGCCAGGGATAGTGCGTAGGATTGTGCACTGCAGTGTTGGTGCATGCCTGTGCTGGATGGAGCGCCTGCTCTCCATCCTGGTTTAGAATACCTGTAGAACAGGCAGATATCATGCACTACAGCCAGTGGCACAGTGAGGTGACAGTGATGACAGCCCACTGGATGAGGACTTGATTCTCAATGTCACCCAGCTTGACGTGCATGGGGCCTCGATTTTCCCACCCTCTGCCCAGCTATGGTGTTTACCCACCTCTTGTGTCACTCACCTTCCCTGGTTCTTGTGTTGTTTGTCTTGTCTGTCTGCAATTGCTTCCTTACCTACCCAACTTACCTCACCCAGACATTCATACATCCCTTCCCCAACATTCCTCTCTCTCCAAAAAAAAAAAAAAAAATCGTCCCATACAAAGCTCTCTGTTTCACAACATATCTTCATGAGACACTTGATTCGGTCCAGTTGACTATACAACATGATTGTGTTGTCATCACCCCTTTCTCTGGAGGTGACAGTCCACATTCAGCTAATATTTTCATATACGATCATATTTTATTGTTGAAGAAATGAATAGCTATGGTTCTTTCCTGCACATTCCTGCTCTCTTTTCACTTTATTTTCCCCCTGTTTGATCCCCATTTTGCCACTTTCCTGTGTTACCCATTTCTTTTCTTTAAAGCATAATTATGAAATGGTGCACATCACACACCAAAGTGAAGCAACAGTGAATGGCAGCAATATAAGTAGATATATTTAAACAATCATATACACTCTCAAAATTAATATTTTCACCCGTATTCAAACCCAGTGACATCTGCCTCCAGCAACAATGCATTAACAAATGCTGGCACAGAGTCAGTTAGGGAGCAGATGTATTTTATGCAATCAATAGTAACTGACACAGTTTAGGAAGGATTTCCCTTTGTACTCTCCCATGCTTGCTCTCCATATCACCAATGTTCTATCTTTCTCTTTAATTTTGTATGAGGCATCATTGCGCAATCCTCAGTAATGTTTTATAAAGCATTATTGTACAATGCTCATTTCGTTTTTATAAAGCATTAGTGTGAGATGGACCATGATGGTGTGCATCATGTAACATCATTAAGCAATGGTAATACAAAAGTAGTTCAATGTATTAGCTACAGCTGTATTTGGACCAGTACCATTTGACCCCAAAAAGGAGCATATTACTGGGTTAAGTGAATAATTACCTGCAGCCAGAGAGTCAGTTAAGTGTAGTTCTATGCAACAGCAGTTAAGTCTGCCATTTGCTATTCTGTCTCCAAAATACCCTTGCTCCACAACTGAGTCTGTAGCACAATCTGTTAATGGATTGATACATTAATTGTTGGCGTCAGATGGTACTGGGTTCAAAGCCAGGTCTGTATAACAATTTCAAAGACTTTTACACGTAAATCAAAATTCTAAAGTGTGATAGTTGGTATGGAGTCTCTAAAATACGTCTAGATGGTATTGTTTTCCAATACAGCTGTATACAACAGTTATAAATGTTCTTTGCAGTAGCTGCATGTTAGTGCGCTATATGCACCATCACACAATTATGCTTTAAAAAAAAGAAATGGGAAAGATAGGAAAGTAGTGAAATGGGGAACAAGTAAGGGGAGATGGAAAGGAAGGCAGGAATGTGCAGGAGGAATATGGGAAACAACCACAGCTATCCATTTCTTCAATGATAAAAATGTTCAGATGTGCAGAATATTAGCTGAATCTGCAGTGTCAACCACAGATGGAGGGGTGACCACAACACAATCATGTTGTATAGCCAATCGGACTGAATCATGTGTCCGGCAAACACTTTAGACTACTGGACACCCCATCTTTGAGCACGGAATCTCAAAACCTCTCTACAAATGCCTGCTATGCCTACCACAGATCAAGACCAATGGAGAATGATGGTTTCCCACCAATCGTGCGTATTGTACTTACTGAGGGTGTGCACATTTTGGTTTTGCAACATTTGAAAGTGTTATGCATCACTTACTATCGTGCAAACATGGTGCTCACAGGTGCACACTACTGGGTAACATGTTTGCACAATGAGCAACTGTCTTAATTGAATCCATCTGGTTTATGTTTGTGGCTGTCGGGGTCCTCTCTGCTACATGGGTGGGCCATTCGACCAGTTTATGCACTGCCAATCCATGTGCAAATCAGATGAGAGTAGCCAAACACATTTGTGTTAAGCAGCATATCATACAAACAGTGGCCCCAAAATAAAAAATAAATAAATGAGAAACAGTTGTAATGAAATCAGTCTATGACATATACAGTAGAAAATGTTAGTACACATGAGATATGTGTACATAGTCTGTATCTCAACTCTCACTCCAATGCACCTTCAGAAAACAGGATGGGTACCTTATCCATCTTTACCACACAAACAGCTTTGTAGCAAAGAAATGAAGTAATTCCTCACACAACCAAGGGCAAACTGAATGTACACTGATATTAAGGCATAAACTGTTAATTGTACATTTATGTTTAATATATTTGGATGTCGTGCACTTAGTGATTACACAACCTGTTATGATTATTCCTTGCAAATATACAGCTCTGTCTTACCTTTCTGTGTTTATTGGTCATTCCTCAGTTATCTAACTAGTGATCAGAGACATGCAGTGTGTGTAAGCCAGTCTATAACAATTACCATAAAATGTGTGAAGATTTTAATTAGGAAGACTATGATATGCAGTTGCCATCAAATGAAGAGCAGGTTGGACGGCACACACAATCATAAACTGCTCTTGTTTTGGAGGGGGGGTGAAAATGTGAGTTCCTATTATGGCATATGCAAGGGTGCACTGTTCTTTCGAGGGGGGATCCAGGCTGAGCTTACTGTTATGGCACAAACAAGGATATGTTGCTCTTGTTTCTCTCCTTGTTTTGCATCCTGCCTGTTTGATCTTGTGAAGGTTGTGAAGTCAGAAACTACAATGTGTCTCATATGTTTATTACTTCTGCCTGGTGTGATTTCCCTTTACAGATGTATGGTGCTAAACTGAGGGCATGCAGTGATCATCAATACTTTGGAGAAGGATGAATGTGTGAATTTTTGATGCCTGAGGCCTACTACTTGTTAATGGACACATATGAGTCAAATAACTCTCTGCTGTCACATGTTACGTTAATTTCTGTATAAATCTCCCATATTTTATTAGCATACTCAGGAGCAGCCTTAGGTCAACTGGTGCCCTAGGCAAAAGGGCTCCATGGTTACCCCCCCCCCCACACAACCTGGTGCCCCCATTCTGGTCTACCTACACCAAATAAATACTGGAAAAGCGCCCCTGCTACAGTGGCACCCTAGGCAGCTGCCTAGTTGGCCTATGCCTAAGGCCAGCTATGAGCTTATTGTATCAAGCAATGAAATACAATGACATGTCATAATATTATTATACAATACTGTACATGTTCAGGACTTACCTTGTAAATGCAGCTGTTGCCACAGTGCTAGTTTAAGGCTGACTATGATGTAAGAGGTACACAGTGAATACATGGGGAGGTAAAGGCACTGGCTGCAAGTTGAGGCTGGCAGAGATCGCAGAGTTCCTGTATTGTGTCCTTGTCCGCACTTTAGCACTCTACAATATCCATGTTGTGTATGCTGTGATAAGTTAAACGTGGCCTGAAAACTCTTCTCCATCTCATTAGAGTTAAGCAGCGGCTCCTAAAATTCTGTCTGTTAGACTTTCTCTGTCTGTACTCCACTACTTTTGAAGTCCACAGGAAATGCCATTATGGAGTCTATATGGTTGTTTTATAACTTGTCGAATACCTCCACCCTAATTGGTTGATTAGCATGTAATTCAGGTTCTTATGCTGTAATTAGCATCTCTGAAATACAGGCTAAGGCAGATGCAATCCATTAATAAGCCACTCCATTATAAAAAAAGCAAATGTGTAGCTAGCCAAATTGATGGTGAGGACACTTGCTACATGTTTGCAGGATCTCACAAAAGCAAATTTCTTCCAAAGATATCTTTACAGAGGGGTATTGAACTCCAGGAGGTATATTCCCATTGTGTTACCTACTGTACACATTGCATATGCTGGAATATATTGATGAATAATGTGAAGCAAAGGCTTTTACATTTTTATCTGTATGCATTAGTTACAAGTGTATTGATGATGGCATGACCATGTTTGTCAAGCCATTTCAGAAGTACACATGACTGACAATAGATGAAAATAGAATGCTGAGTGATAAATATGTACAAATGTTTCAGGGACAGGTCCTTTGCGTCACTCGTCCAGTCAGGATAAAACAGACGAACAGTTGTGTGTTCAGTTCAAGCAGCTTTATTTTACACAAACACATCAGGATTGAGGCTTAGTAACAAACTTAAATAAACTTTTAAACAGAGAGACTACTGCACTCATACATGTTAACACTCTGGCTGTTCTCTCAAAATTACATTGCTGCCTGCACGTGTTCTTTATTTATATGCACATGCCCTCACTTTCAAATGCTTCTTAAAGTTACAAAACATGCTCTGTTCTACACTTTGAAAGCACTTTTAACATTTCAATGAAGTTTTAATACCAAAATGGTTCATTTGCCTGTTCTTTTGTGGGTGGAGGGAGCAAAGAAGAGTTACTGTTATGTCACAAACTACAATGGACTGTTCTTTTTGGGGGGGCACAGTTGAGTTACTGCTATGGCACATATAGGGGTATGTTGCTCTTGCTACTCCTTGTTTGGCATCCTGCCTGTTAGTATTTTATGTCTGTACGCTGTTTTATGTCTTCCAGTGGGTACTACTGACAGCCTACCTTTACTGTTTTATATGGAAACAGTTACTTTATAGTTATGTGATACTTATGTGTATTATCATTCTGTTGTCTTTTAGGCACAAATAATGTCAGTGAGGTGGAGACCCCCCCATTCAGTGAAGAGCAAAAAATATCATTCTTTTTGCTCTCCGTCAATACGAGGCATTTGTGATGAGAAGGGGTCAGCCCAATATGTAACAAAGGCTCCAATTATGGCAGCACATTACTGACAACATCAATTCTGTGGGCAGCCACAGCCAGATATGTAAATAGGTGCATCACAGGGCCACTGATGTGATTACCAGGTATAGTCAAACAATTGAAATATAAGTTACTTATATGTCACATTTGGGGGGGGATTGAAGATTGCTACAGTTATAAGCTTAGTCTGGAGATGTCAGCCACATTCCTGTTGAATGTACAGTTAATGCAGATATAAAGAAGTACATGCATTACCCCTGTCTTACTGTTAACTATGATTATGTTGTCATTACCTCTTGCTTAACTTATTTCAGGACCATCAGAAATCCAACAACATATCTCTCCTGCAGATGGTAAGCCAAATAAATGTATGTCAGTACTGCAGATCAATTTAAAGAAATATCATGTGTCATTTTAGGCCTAGTGTGTGTATTGCTGTACTGTCTGTAATAGTGGCAACACTGTTAGTTATTTAGCATAAATTGCACGATAGTACTGCAGGTATTTATGTGTGTGTTTCTTCCTTTTTATCAGAGGTGATCATGACAGTGGGAATGTGGGTCCTGTGCCATCGGATGTCAGTGTCTCAGCAGGAGATGATGATGATGATGGTGGTGAAATGAGGCACACTTGGGGGGTGCAGAAGTTGAATTAGACACAGATGTTTACATCCAGCCACCCCCTTCATTTTCCCTGGACACAGCCAGTAGGCCTATGCCTACCCAGTCCACTAAACCTACAGATATTGGACAGGTGGAGGGTGAGTACATTGATCAGGGAAGTGTGTCTACTGCAGCTTTAATGCCTGTTGACTCTGGCCATAGCTAAAGTGTGGACAAGGTGCCATGGAGTATGGTTGATATAGATGCTCAGAAGGGGCCTGCTGTCTCTCCTCCACCTGGTGCATGTGTCTCTTTCCATGTCACTCAACATATGTTTAGGGCCATCACAGAGGCACAAGCATGTTTAAAAGGTGCTCCAGACAAATGCTCAGGGTTGTAGATGTGACACAGGCTGATGCATGACTGCCTTCACCATGTTGTCAATTCACTGGATCGGATGACTGACGAGTTGGAACTAGGGTGTCTGTGATGGACCAAGGATGTCTGTGATGGGCCAAGCAGTGCCTGTTATGGAACATCTTCTGGGAGGGGACAGCATCCTTGTGGGTGCAGGTCAGCCACAAAGCTGCTTATAGCCAATGTGGCCATGCCCAGTCATGATCCCCTAGTGGCAGTACTTCCACTGGTCCATCACTGAGTGTGCTGTCCCCACCCAGATGTGGCAGGCCATGGCATTATGGTCCTGGGCATTTCTGTGAAGGGCACACATCTAGCAGGCATCTTGTTCAGGTAGCAGTACTGCATCTGACTTTGTGTGTGAAGGTGCAAGTGCAAATCTTGGCAGAGCCAGTTCTCATGGTCCAGGGTGACAGCAATAAAATGCCAACTCTACCATGCATGGTGCCCACTGTCCAACATATCAACATGTAGCACTAGCACTGAACTTGGTTATGTTCATGCAGATTCTCACATGTCACTTTCATATGGAAGACCCTTATAGACACAAACACAACAGTTACATGGTTCAGCCTGCCTGCTTCCCATTCTTACTCACACACACTCACTCACTGACCTTTTGCATTAGCCTAGGCCTCCTGCCCCCCAAACACAACACCCTGTGCAAGTGATGATAACTGTGCCATATCCCTGTTTTCTCTCTTTTGGATTCAGGGATGCAAAAGCTTTGTGTCTGATTCACAGGGTGCATAGCTACATCAGTGCTTAGTATATCTGCATTTGTATTGTTGAAATGATAATTGTACCTGTCACATATATTTGCCTTACCTAGTTGTACAGTGGATAGCATCATTATGTCAGTACTTTCTAGTGTATTCTCTTGCTAGGGTTGTAGTCAGGAACTGCAATGGGTCTCATTACTTTCTAACATATCTCTTTAATTATTTTCCAGTACATACATATGGTACACATCAAGTCATGCCATCACACTGAGATCTCAGAATTGTATGACAGCACTGTAGTCAAATTCATCAGAACAGTAATACAGTATATTGCAGTCTTTTGCATGAACTTCACTAGACACATACAGCAGCTGGACAGACCACAGAGATTTCTCATCAAGATAACACAAGGCCTACTAAGCATGCCATGATGTATGTGGATAAAATAAAAGGCACTTCACTGTAATCTGTCCGGTATCAGATGAGGTGATGTCTGCCTGGGATCCAGGCCAATGTCTAATCATGCCCTGTTGGAATGATTGCGTATGTAATAATCTGATATAGCTGATGGTATCAGCATTGTCTGTTGAGCATATGGTAATAACAGTGTCCCATATACTGCTGTAAAATGCTTAAAATGCTCTCTGTAATGTCAAGTAACATCTCATAAACACACATACACCCTGTTAACTGCAGTAAGAATAGAACTCCTACTTATCAAAGTGCATAGACAACAATACTATAGGCAAGCACCATGGCACAAGTCTGACTTTTACATGGCTGCAGATCACCTTATAGTGTATGACATCAGCAGTGCATGCTGGAGAGAAGAAGATGGGAGGCCTGCCTGCAACAGTTCTGTAGACAGGTGCAAGTATCAAAATACTGTCACTTTATGGGATTAGGGTGGTAACTGCAGGATACACACTTGCTCTTCTGCTAGACACACACACACACACACACACACACACACACACACACACACACACACACACACACACACACAGTTGACTGCAGTGAGAACAGAACTCCTAAGTATACATACTACAGATCTCAGTACTTTACAAGCCACAGATAAAGCCAGTGGGTAAAGGTCGGAAACATAGAAAGAATAAATAGTAAAATAAAACAATCCAACCACCACAAGAAAGGGGCAAAACATAAAAACAGTATGTCTTAATATAATAAGGTGAGCGTTTTCACTACAACTAGCAGCTTCTTCAGACCATCCATTACAAAATTTCTAATCAGTATTTAAACAGCACATTCATCTAAACAGGAAGTCATTATCCAATCACAATTAGGCATTGAAACAAACCTCTCTACATAGTACAATTCACATTAAAAAATAGGAACGCACCCTATTCAATACATAAACAACACAATATAAACTTATAAGTATTAATTTATATTTATATATGTTATTTGCATAGTTTTTTGGTTTATTTTTATATTTTATATATTTTTGAGAAGTATTTATTACTTATATTTTATTGCTTATAAGTTTATATTGTGTATGGCAATCTTACACTTACACCTGTCACCATAAGAATGTTGAGGGAACAGTTGTCTATGTTGCACTTAGTTGTTGTAAACTGCAATATCACAGCAGTAAAACAAATGTTGGACACTCTGTGCTAGAACCTAGTATCATCTGTACTACAGGCCAGTTTTTCATGATGGCCAAGGGCATTCCTTGAATGTATTTGGTTTCTGTTTTGGGCTGTCTGCTTCCTAGGTGGTCTGCTGTGCTTTGTGCAAAGCAAATTAACGCAGCCAATTCCCTGTTTCCACTGTTTTGGGCTATGCAGAGCATCATGCAAAAAGTGCAAATAAAAACGGGAAGAATAAGGTATAAAAAACTTAGTAATGGTAACTCATAAGTAAAATAAGTGCCTGCTGTTACATGATAAGGTACTTCCTGTACAAATCCACCACTATTTACTTGATTACTGCACCAAATTAAGAAATGCAAGGATATGCAATAATAATATTAAAGAATACATTCTAGGATCAGGACTTACCTTTCAAATGCAGCAGATGACACAATTTTATTTCAGGTCTAAAATTTCCTTGTCTCTACTCCCATGGTATTGAAGTATTCAGGAAACAATAGAATGGAGGCTACATGGATGCTTTATAGCTTATTTTATAGCTCCACCATACCTGTTTATGCTGTAATTAACACCTATGAAAAACATCTGCTGCTTTACTGAATATATCAACTCCATTGGTACTCATTAGTGAGTGATGTGCCCCTACGCACCACTGCATGTACCAGCACTTAAATAAGGTAAACATCAGTAATCTTGTTATTACTTTTCTCTGTTCCAGCAATATGGAGCAAACATACAGCTCACAAAGAGAAAGAAAAGTTGCAAACCCTGTACTACAACCCAGGATCTTCTACACTCTAGCCCTACACATACATATGCTGCCACAGGACTAGCTATGTGACAAGCACAGAGAAACCTGCCATTTATTCCTCCATTTCCCGTGGTTGTGCTGAGTACTGCATTGCACATACGATAACAAGAATTAAATAAAGAAATGTTAACTTAAAGCGGACAGAGATGATACATTTTAACTAACAATAAAGAGGATGAAACAGAATGTGTGAACTGTGCACTGCTTACATGCACTTTTACACTTCAAAGACCTATATGTACACCTCTGTAAGTGTAACCTGACACATCCCCTTGATGTCATCATTCACTGTTGCCATCCGTTGAACACAAACACTGCAGACTTACGTACACAAAGTGAACATCCCTACAAGGTTACAGTTTTTTGGTATTCAGCAATTCTAATGAGTTTTGACCTCATTTGCATCTTCACCATGCTGACAGCCCTGAATCTACACAGTTGGTAACCATGTAGGCTGGGAAACTGAAGGAGAGCCCAATGTTGTACACTCAAGGGAAAGTATTACTTTGCTATACATCTGTACATAGAAATGTAGGTTTTGATAAAATTTGACTGCAATCCATAAGATACATACTGCATATGCTTATATAGCAGTATGAATGGTATGTTTCACGGGGTTTACACTTTTAGCTGTCTACACTAGTTACAAGTACATTCTTCCTTTGGGAGTGGGGGATCAAAGCTACATTTATGTAATGGCACTTAAAAATGAATTATTGCTATTGTTAATCTAATTTTCTAGCATCCACCACGTCTAATAATGTCATAATGTATGTGGGGTTACAAGTTATGGTCAGTTCTGTACAAATGTATTGACTTTTTCTTGGTCTTGTTTCCATGTAGACTCCTTTCGATGGGTTTATTCAGAAATCTTTCCAATACATGGGCAAAACAAGCATGGAGTCTACATGGTTGCTTTGCAGATTGTTGAATCACTCCACTATGTTTATTTGCTTCATTAGCATACAATTCAGCTACTTACACTATAATGTCCATGCCATGGAAATTGCCATGTTTGCGCATGAGTGCACACCATTACGTGGAGTTTACTGAATCTAAAAATCTCTGTGGCCATGTGCATGTCAAAGGTCAAAAATGACCATGTAGACTTTATTGAATCCCTCCTTATATCTGTATAAACTCAATATGCAAGATCATTAGCATGTCAGATAAAAAAGGCTGATGACGGATGATAATGTAGTATAATCCTGCTGCATACTGCAGTAGGGTATAGTTCATACAAACAAAGTAGCGGAACCACCATTACCTCACATTACAGCACAGTGATAACACAAAACTCCCACCAATGGTAAGTAACATAGGCCTCAGTCATTTAATATAACTAAAGGCAAAGTAGATATCTACCACAATAATGGTCAGTGAGACAGAAATGTGTACAAATTGTCCATCATCATGACTGCACATCACTGATGTGAACTGTCAATCAATCTCCACCTCTTTCAATCATTATTTTGTCTTTAGCACTAACATGTTTCCATTCTCAAACTAAAACCACCTCAGAAAGATGATATTCTCCTGTATAAATGTTTATAGAACCTAACCTTTTGTGCCTCTTTCTCTCTTTTTTTTCATTTTACATTTTGACTGTATCCTCAATTCCTTTATTAATTTTAGTCTTAATGTTTTATGCATATATGTCTGCTATCTCTCTCTATCTATCTATCTATCTATATATATATATATATATATATATATATATATATATGCATATCATGTACACAATTGCATTGCAATGTTATGACTTCTTTGCACAGTAATGCGTCTTCCATCTGTTGCGCTTTGCTCCCTGACCTAGGTCTACAAATTGTCAGCTTGATAACTGCTCTACTCCTGTAAACAAACTTAAATAAATACATTTATTACATATAGTTATCTACATGCAAAGTGATATGTTTGCTATAGATCACTATTATAAACACAAATCTCTAGCAAACAAGAAAATAATGTGTGTTTGCAAATGTAGTGCAATTCTGTGCAGTGCTTCCCTTGCATACTCTCCAGTGACCCACATATCAAATATAGTATGCCCCGAGTCACAAAACACTATATATATTTTCCACCATTGTTCACAAACACACACGTGCACATGCACACACACACACACACACACACACACACACACACACACACACACACACACAGACACTGCAGGATGTGCCCCCAAATACACATATGCACTACTCATATTTCCCACTCAAGAGAATCCTTCATTATAAATAGTGAAATTGAGGATTTTCACTCTCTTGTGAGCTATTTGTAGACCTTCAGCAGATGACCATATAAAGTAAATTACTTGGGATTCGACTATGTTTTTATAGGCATAGCTGGTAAGCTACTACTCCTAATGTTAGAGGGTTGCTAGAATTAATGAGTATGTCTACTCCTGTGATTCAGTAATGGAACACTGTTTATTTCGTTATTTTACATCTACTGATACCTTTGTTTTGCATATCTGTTTCACTGTGTAGATAGGTCTGTCATGGAAGATGTCTTATATTAGAACTGTTATTTTATTTATCAAGGCCACTTTTGTAGGACATGGCCAGTATAACATGCTGGTAAACTGTTAGGAAACTGAAGCCCTCTATACAGTCAGCACCAACTTTGAGAAAAAAGTATATGGAGACATAAATGGCAGTATACAATTTACTTTGAATACACAACCACATCTTCTGAAAAGGTCTAACATCTGCAGTTATGCCAAATCATCTAGATTTGTGATGTTCTGCTTATAAAAAACATTACAATGTAGTACAACACAATACAATAGTAGTGCACTTAGAACTTCATTTTAACTTGAACATAGAGAAAGGGTCTGTTCAAAATTTGAAACCCTTCAAAAAATCATTAATGTAAAAACTGATGTTCAGCATCAGTATAGTCATATCAGATTAAGCATGCAATGGTGAATAACAAAAAGTGAAGAGTGCACATTTTGTATGTGCTGCTGCACCTATGAGTCATCTCCCCATATGGGGTGTTTTCTCTAAACTAGAGAGAGTATACTAGTTGATGGTAAATTGGTTATGTGGCAGCACCAGCTTCACAGGAGCATAGTAATTTTGAACCCAATCTCTTTCGTGTTATGGTAGGTCATAGAGCACAATTCACTATAACATTTGTCAGGTTGTGCGAGACAGACAATGATATGATTTGCTTCTAATTTACTGGACCACTTGTACAGGGCACAGTACTTAAAAATAATTGATGGCACTATGTGCTATGTTAGTGAATATGCTCACAAATAAAAATGAGGATTTTATTTATAAACACCTCGTTATAATCAAAACTTTGGATTGTCTGTCAGAGTCTTGGATTGTCATTCAAAAAGCATTAAGTAATGAATACTCACTTCATTAGGTCTGAATGTTAAATTCCAGGCTAATCTGCCCACTATAGTTATGTGGTCTCCTAAAGTCTTTTAATGCATTTTCCTTAAACATGTGACAGAAGCTGTGTTCTGCAACATTAATAGTGGCAGGGAGTAAAACTTTGAATTAGAAACATACATTTTAATAAAAAATGACAGTTATGATTAATTATCACCTAGTGGGAGAGTTTTGACTTTCAATCAACCCCTTCCCAATCAAACCTATGTGTGCTGATGTACAGTTATTAACACTTTCTAATGTTCTACCATATTGAGTATCAAACCTCACATCTTGCTACTAGTACTGCTAAGTGTCTTTTACTTGCAGGAGGTTTCAGAAGATCTCTTCACCACTTTCCCTCCTACACTTAGGAAATCAGCAGCGATGTAAGAAGACTTTCTAGTTTCATTTCCTTTACTGCGCCTTCTAGCTTACAACATGGAGGTTCTGGTGTGCCACTATGTGCATAATACAATACTACAGTACTGTCCCACTGTTGATTCTGTTTTTATTTACTGTGTTTATTTATCTTTGTTGACCAGGAAAGTCCAACTGCGCAGAGCCCATTTTTAGTGGAGGTCCGGGGAGAAAAGCTCCACCACAGTGCATTTACTTGATAAGTGAATTTCAGACAGTTCTCAGAAAAACAACGGTTATATTTCTCATGAAACAACAAACATAGGTATAACTCAGGTATATACAGTAAAATATTTACATCAATTATAAGTCTATACAGTTGTTCCAGATGTAAAATCTTGCAGGAAGTAAATTGATTGATATTGCAGAAGGGAAACATTATTGTAAGGAGGTTTACTGCTCTTTCATTCAGTAAACAATGTAAGACTTTCATCTATTGCAATGTCCACTAATTTAGTCGGTGGTACTACTTCAGTATTAGTATTATTTGCTGATGTAACCAAGAAAGATTTTTTTTTTTTGCATATTTTACTATATTTGCTTAGTGTATGGCAATGAGAAGTTTATTTATAAAAATATTAAAAAGTAGGGGCCTTGGTATAGAGCCCTGAGGGACACATATGTTAATTGGATGAGAAGAAGAGAGATCCTGTTACCATTTGACTGCTTGTTGTCTTCCAGACAGATAACTAAGGAACCATTTAAGGATGGATAGAAAAAGACCTATACAATATAGTTCAGCAAGTAAATATCAGTGTAATACAGTGTCAAATGCTTTGCATAAGTCTAGGAACACAGCTGGCACTAGGTTACCATTGTTCCTATGCTGATTTATAGTGTTGAAGTGAAGGAGAGCTGAGGTTATGCTGTAGTGGTGTTTGAAACCGTGCTGTATTTCCAAGAGCAGATTATTTGAATTTAGGGGATGCAGAAACTGCACATGATTACACTTTTCAAATATTTTTGATAGGGAGAGATGTTTGCAATGGGCCTGTAGTTGTTAAACTCTGTAGATGTGCCACCATTGTGTAAAGATATAATAATAGACTTTTTTCCATATGGAAGAAATGCATTTTTCGAATATGGATCTATTTATAAATATAGAGACTGGAAAAGCAATTGCCTCTGCATCCATTTTTAAGTAGTCGGAGGGGTGTTGGTCAGAAGCTAGGTTGGTTGGGTTTAGCTTATGTAGTTTTTTAATAGTGGAGGTAGGTACTGGCTTGAAGCCAAATAGCTGAGGATATTTAGCAGATGCTGCTGGTGCTGAGAGGGTTGTGGAAGTATTAATGTTTGTGAGGGACAATGTAGTCTGTATAAAATAGTTGTTAAACTGTGTGGGAATTAAATCAGCATTATTGTTGGATATTGGAGCGAGCATGGTAATTTGGCCTGGGTGTAAAAGTTTGCTTAAGGATGTCCAGAAGAGTTTTGGGTTGTTTTGATATTTATTTTGGAGGATGTTACAGCATGTTTGCTTTTCATGTTTCATTTGGTATTTTGTCCTATTCCTTAGTTGCCTGAAAAGTTGAAATGTAGTTTATGTTCTATTTTTCATCCACTCTTTCCAGGCTTTGTCTCTCTGTATTAATTTCTTAGTTTCTTTTGTTACCCATGGTAGAAGATTGGATTTGACCCTTTTACTACATAATGGGACAAGGTTATTGAGAACTTTTAGGAATATCTTGCTGAAGAGTGATACAGCAGAGTCTAAGGGTATAGATTTTAGTATTTTCAGGATCTGATAAAAGTATGTTTGCCAAAGTTTTTGAATTGCAAACTTGTTTGTAAATTATAAGTTTATATTGGAGAATGTAACTTCTGAGAGTGTAAGTAGGTTGATGGTCACTTAGGATGTCTGGAAGTCAACTAGCTGCCCTAATGTTGTTGAGTCTATGAGTCAGAATCCAGTCTAAGGCTGATTGCCTACTAGTACTTTTGTTGACTGTAGTAACTGATGTAATTAACTGTGTAAAGCCACACAGGGTTATGGAATCAGATGGAGTTTTGCCATTAATAATCTGCCAGTCAATATTTAGGTCTTCTAGTATTATTGTTTCATGGTGTAAATGGCGGGATATCCAGTTTATGATATTTTCCATAGTGGTCATTTTTTTACATGGTGGGATATATCTATATCTATATCTAGCTGCTAAACAAAGCTCTTTCCTACTATTGATTTTGAGATGTGATACAGAGAATTCCTCATTATTAAACTGTGGCATCTCCTGTGCATATGCAGTTATATTTACGGAATTATTGTTGATAATGGCTATATCAGCTGCCTGCTTATTTTTCCTTTGAAGACTAATTATACTGAAACCAGGTGGGGTAATTTAATTGAAGTGTATATATTTTTTTCAGCCATGTATCTGTAGCTATGATTACATAGGGGGAATATGTGGCAATACAAGAATGTATGTCCTGTATTTTATTGCATAGAGTTCTAAGATTGATATATAGGAAGAGAAGGCTGGAACTGGAGGATGGGATGGGAAAAGGGAATGGCTCATTTAATGCTGTGCTGTTAGTGTGGTGGCTTTGCTGTTGTATGGGGCCAGGGTTTGGGTGAATGTCTCCACTGATTGTTTGGGTAGAAATGTTGGCAAGGAAAATATGTAACCAAATGCATCTGTGGATTGTTTTTATTGGATTTCATATGTAACATACTTAGATTTAAGATACCCATAACTGAAACAATCTAAGAAGGTTTGCTGGTACAATGGTGATTGCTAGACTTCATAACATTGAGTATGGGTTTGTAGGGCTACTAATTACATTTATTTGAGATGCATGGTAGTTGGTAAATAATGCTAATGTGCTGAGGAGGCACACTAATAGGGTATGAGTCAGAGCCATTTTTTATAATATGTAAATTAGACTTTGCTGAATATATTAGTTTGCACTGTAAAATGTTATTGGGCAAGAGTAGTTCTAGTTGCAGCAGAATAACTTCTAAAAGGTCAAGCTGGGTACAGCACTTTAAGTGAAAAAGTCAAATATAGTAATTGTAGGTCAACTCTGATTGGGTTATGTTCTAACTGTTTTGATGCAGAGATAGGTTGCAGGAAGTGTAGGGGTGGAGTTGGGATATTTTAAATGTAGAGCAGGAGGTGGTGGGTGGAATGTGGGGATAGGGTAGGGGAGCAGAGTGAGCCTGAGTGCAGCGAGGATGAATGGAGTGGGACCCAACTACTGAATCAGCAAAACTAACAGCATTGAGAAAAACAATCAGTAAGCTTTGTCTATGGCAAAATGTAAGAATGTTTCCAGAGCTAGTTAACTGTATGAGTTGAACAGTATAAAATGGAAGCTGAGAGGGAAAAAGGAGAATTACAGATAGCAGCAGACAAACCCAAGAAGAGTAAACAGAAATTTACATGTGTAGTTAAGTGTTTAGAGAGCTAGCTGCAAGATACTGTAGTAAAGTAATAAAAGGAGGAGAGAGTAGTCAAAAAGAAATTAAAGCAGATAGTCTGTCATATTTCAGTGGTGGTGGAGGTGGGGGTGAGGTTGATGACAAGCTATGTATTTGAAGTTATTCTGAACTTTACAGAAAACTGCTAAACTGATTGCCCATTATTATGGTCTGTAGTATATGCCACTGGTATAGGTGTTGTTGGAGATTCTATGAAGCCACGTCCTCTTGTACAGAGTATGCACCAATATAGCTACCTATTCCAGGTGAGTACACAGGGACACTCAACTGTCCCTATAGTCTGATTCTACAAGCTTTAAGTCTTAGGTTATGTAACTTCCCTGGATTACACAAACATAAGTGCACACTTTTGGTCCTTTCAAGGATGGTCTTTGGGCTTGGTAATAGTTGCTGGACAGTCATAGTTCCTATGTAGCCTGTGCAGTGTATTCAATGGAAATGGTTTGGTCAGGGTCAGCAGAGGATGAGTAGAGATGGCTGAAAGGAATAAAGGAGGTATAATTAACTCAAATGTTAGGCAGTGTTATGGTACATGTATTGTTATGTTTAAAGAATTCAGTTTAAATTGAAAAAAAAGATAGGATCAGACAGTGTTTGTTGCCAGGTCAGGCCTCCAAAATACCTTTTGCAGATATTTATACACCACTGCCAAAAGGTGGGTTCAGTTATCCTTATGTATGCAGGAACTCTAATCAGCAAACAAACATTTTAGAATAAAATACAATAATACATAACAGTCTAGCATATTCTATCTAGCAGTCATGTTTGTTGCATCAAACTAGCATTAAATCCTATCTATCCTTAGGGTTGCTTCAGAGGTTCATAATTAGTAAGATAAAATATATCAAGATTATGTCAGCAAATTTGTACAATGTTTACAACTGTGCTCACTTTAAATCCTGGCCGCATACTTGTATTAACAACTCTGACGTCATGAGAATAGCAGAATATTGGTTATTATTTCACAGTCCATTTTTAGTAATTGTAAAGGTTATCAAAACCTGAGAATGGGGATGTAAATACTGGTTATGAATCATAATGACAATATTCTGGTTGTATCCTTCCTCAATAGCACAAACCATTCCACTTTGTATGCAAAGGACATGTGGCATATTCACTCAGACAAAGACTCCCATTTAGCTTCCAACCCCCAATGACTCATTTGCTCAAACTAAGAACTCCTACCATCGAAAAATCCTCTGAAATCTCCCAGTCTGCAGTAAATTCAGTTTTCCATATCTTTGTAAATAAATTACATTGTAGAAACTCTTTTATTTGGGAGAGAGAAATCCCAGTTATCAAAGGTCAAATATTTTTTATCATTTCACTCTTACAAAGCATGGCTTGTCCCAATTAGTGTCAGAAGAGATCATTTTTACTCCTCCTCCTCCAAAGCTAAATGCCCCATGAGTGATGACATGTATTTATGTTATCCAAAATAATTCACTTCTAAAGCAAAGAAGTAGCCCATCGAAGTTATCAGGCTGCTTTATGAAAACTATGTGCTGCCTACAGTACTATGCCCCTCATGCAGCTCCACCTCTCAGATGGACTTGCTTCTGCAAGAAATACATTTTGGGAAGTCATACTGCCTCAAGCTGCAAGTTCAGAACAGGTGGAGCAGTTCTACTACTGTGGGAGATCCACAGCCAGGCTGGTGAGGTCTATACACATGCACTGGTAGTTAGCACAGGAGTCATCCACAGAATTCACTGGAGAAAGCCTGCAATAACATAAGTATTAAAACAATAGTTGAAATTTACTGGTGAGCTAATGCGCCCATATGCCAACCACAGTCAGTGGACAGGAAGAATGCTTCAATGATGGTCATGCTGCCCTGCATGCAGTCATTCTCATATCTGTTATGTATGTGTTACTTTTGTGCAGGATGCCTTCATGGCCATGTAGCTTGGCTTCTCTCTTTTTTTAATTTCTCCAAGTTTTTGGGTTTCTAATACCAGGACTGGAATGGACCCCATTCCTAAGTCGAAGTATGATTAAAGTTTATGAAATTGGTATTGTTTCAGTCTTTGATGTTAGTTCTTCACAGCACACACAATGTGCCCAGTAATGACTCCTTCTGCAATCCATTTGGGGTTACATGTATCATTAAAATATGGGTAACATAAGTACGATTGTAAATTCTTTTTTATAAAACCTGTTGCTCCTATTATTGGAACAGTCTGGCTATCTTTCTTCCACATTGCACTTTTTCTGCCTGAAAATCCTGGTATTTTATAACTTTGTCTCTCTCTCTCTCTCTCTGTATGTATGTCACTGTAGTCACTGGATGTAGCAATTTTAATAGTCAATGCTACTTTTCTCTTCTTTTCATGGACCACTATATCTGGTTTTCTCGCATCTATTTTTGAACTGTTGGTAATGGGTGTTCCCATGTGACATAAACTTCATCATGTTCTATAATGGTTTGTGGCTCACATTTCAAGTGTTTTTCACCTACTTCAGTATTATAAAGTTTGCACAATCCCCAGTGCAGCAGTCTTGCCACATTATTATGCTTTTCAGTGGACAGTCCTTCTGCCATTAGTATATCACAACCAGCAACAAGATGTGCAACTGTTTCCAATTCTGTTTTACAAAACCTACATTTGTCTGTTTCTCCCACATGTTCAGTGGAGTTTGTAAACTATCATATATGTGGTCCAGTATCTTAGGATGCCAATATTAACCTTTCGTCCTTTGGTTTAAATTCACTTCTCCTTAACCATTCCTGCATTCGATCCTGATCAACATGAGGTTGTTCAAAGAATTTTCTATACTTGCAACTATATTTATGCATTTTCTACAATTCATACATTCTCATCTGATCCTTCACCTTATATTCTTAATTTTGTTTTGGCACATTTAGTTGCTGCCATATTTTTATCTACCTCTGGTTTGATTTCCATTCCCTCTTGACACAGATATGCTTCTGCTAAACTAAGTAGGGAAGTCATCTTAGACTTATTCTCCTCATGTTTCAAAGCTTTCACTACCTTTGGGTCTTGTGAGGTCAGCAGATATGTATGCAGTCCCACGACTACAGATATATCCATGCAGTCAAATTCGAGGAGGCCCGTACCTCCTTCTGAAGAGGGAATATTTAGTCTTGCTATGCACTGATTTTTAAATCATTTGATGAGCATGAAGCATCCTTCTTGTTTTCCTGTCCATCCTATCCAACACCTTTTGGGGCAAGTCAGTTACTCCAAAACTGTAAGTTAGGACAGAAAGAGCAAATTGGTTTATAGCTTGAATGTTGTTCCTAGATGTCAATGCAGCTTGGCCTGTATAGAAGTTCTGGTGCTGTAGGGGGCTACTTGCCTGTAATATCAGTGTTGCCATAGAGATGGAGCTATTGACCCAGCAACTTTGGCTGGCTTCAATAGATCTGACAAGTTCTTGGATATGATCACGTTATTCAAAGACTAGACAATCAGATCTATTAGCATAGAATGTTTCATAATCTCAATACCTTTTCTGAAATCCCAGCCATTCAGTACCTCTTTGTTGCAAGCTACTGATTTTAATGCTTTTCTTTCCCTGGGTGATATTATTCCTGGAAGCAGTAATGAATTTCTAGTTCAGGGTAGAAAAGCAGCATGGTGGAGGGTGCCCACTATACTACCCAAATCTTCTGAAATCCAGTGAAGATGTATAACTCTATAGGTGATTGCTAGGCTAACGGACAAGAAGCTTTATAAGCCTAGCCAATAATATCTAGGATATGACAGTATTATATCTTTATTCCCCAGATATGGGATGGAGTAGTATCAAGGTAGTGGGTCTATGATAAATAAATAATTGTAGGTCGGCCGTAAGTCCCCTGTCGATAAATGATACAAGATGGAGTATAGGGATAGAGCTTTTAGTCAGTCTGCATAAGACATGTGTCTTACACTTTGTATATTTTAGTGAGAAATGTCTGGGGCCACTGTAATTGGTGTAAGTTCCAGGTTAAGTGCATGCAGAAGGGAGCATTGTACTCAATTATAGGCCTGATAGGGGCTGAGTACAATGGTATTATGACGTCCTTTGATGCTGAAGTCATGTCTTTACTTATACTTTGCACCGCACAGAAAGATTTCCTTACTACTGTAGCTACCTGGTGGCCAAAGCTTAGGGTACTATTAATCTGTGTTCCTAGGTCCTTCACCACTAGGTATACTTTTAGGGGTGTAATATTAATATTATTATTTGCAGGGATATCTGATTTATTGAATGTTATGATTACACTTTTTTTAGCATTTAGTCTCAGATCATCAGAATCAGAATCAGAATGAGAATCACATTTATTGGCCAAGTGTGCACGCCTGCAAGGAATTTGACTCCAGGTTCAGTGACTCTCCAAGTATGAATTACATAAATGACATACATACAACTATTAAGAAGAAGACAAATGACATACATCCAACTATTAAGAACACGACAAAAAATAAATATATATATACATATATATATATATACATAAATATATATATATATATATATATATATATATATACATATATATACATATATATACATATATATATATATATATATATATATATATATATATTATACATATACATACAAGGTGCAAAGTGCAACTCAGTGCAAGAAATACTGAAATAATCTCTGAAAGAAACAAGCATTAACAGTATGTAAACAATACTGCAGAATCCTGGGAGGCTTGGGAAAAAAGAATAACCCAGCCTAATAATCTGAGTTTACTGTTTATGAACTTGATGGCCTATGGAAAAAACTGTTGTTATATCTGCTTGTTTTGGTACGTATTAATCTATAACTCTTGGCTGATGGTAATAAATCAAAAAGATGGTAGCCTGGACTTGAAGGCTTGGTAATGATCTTCCCTGCCCTTTTCATGACTCTGGAATAATGCAGGTAAGGAGGGCAAACTAGCAACAATGATATTTTCGGCAGACCTGACTATTCAATGTAACGTATTTTTGTTGTGATTAGACAGAGATCCAAACCACACGTTATGGATGATTGTATTTAATATATATATATATATATATATATATATATATATATATATATATATATATATATAGTTCCACTTTATAATCTCAAAATACTGAAATCTCGAATTTCAGTACCCCGAGATCATAAAGTGAAATGTTCCAAACCCCTAAACCCCAAAATCGTGAAACACAAAATCATGAACATAAACACACCATACACCACATGACACATGCATCTTCCAACACACACTACAACAAAACAATAAACAAAACACACACAAACACAAAAACACAAACCAACAAACCTACACTACATATAAGCAAGGGGCAAGCCCCCTGGGGCCTCCCATGTAGGGGGTGCCCCCTACTTATATAAACTAACTCCGAGATCGCACCTAACAGAAAAAGACAGCAAACTCACCACTACACACTCTACAGTACCCTCGCACACACACATCAAAAATATACAAACACCACCACTTTCAACACTTAAACATTTATACTTTTACCTGCCTAGCCTAACCCACACATAAAACTTCCAAACTCACTCACATACACTCAAACACATACCTAAAACCCAACAAAATACCCACTTAGCTTACATACCAGCTAAATCCACATACTACACAATACATCCTGCACACACTACATCCAGCATCAAATACCAGAACACCATAACCGTGGATTTGACATTTCCAGATTTGCACTCATGGAGTTTCTGGATTTTAAAAATTCCACTTTATGGTCTTGAGATACTGATATAAGAGATTTCAGTATTTCAAGATCATGAACTGGAACCATATATATATATATATATATATATATATATATATATATATATATATGGGTCTAGGACTGTTGAGCGAAAGCTCATTTCACCAAAGCTAAAATGGGTGAGCACACTTTCGCGAAAGTGCATTTTCACTAAAGATGCACTTTTGCTGAAGTGACCTCAAAAAAAAAAAACATGACAGAATGGTTGTTGCTGAGGTCGCTGTACAGTGGGGATAAGGGAATATTCCCTTTTTCCCACTGTAGTGCAATCTCAGAGTGAGAATATAAAAGTAGGTGGGGTATGGGGAGAACAGGCCCCCACATGGGAGGGGGTCAGTGGGGCTTGCACCCCTGCATAAATGTGTTTTTTTTTTTTTGTTTTTTTTGCAGGCTTTCACGAAAGTGCTTTTTCTGTGAAAAAGTACTTTCGCAGAAATCTGCCCGACCATTTCAGTTTCATTGAAACACATATGAACAAAAATACTCTCTTGCACCTAAGTCCACTGCCAAACTCCAAGGTAAATCCAAAAAACAAATAAGCAGAGAACGCCACGTGGAGACAAAATTCTGTAAAAACTTTTATTGTGTAAAAACAAAGATAAAACCTTCATAAGCGCTTTCAAGCCATCTGATATAGGTAATATATGTGACATTATAAAACGTCACTGGCAGGTGCTATATACTGACCCTCAACTTAGAGGACAAATAAGGAATACACCAAAATTTATATTTAGGAGGAATAAAAATCTGAAGGATATGTTATGTAAAGAACCAAGTAACAATATAAGTGTAAAAACCAATAAGAAAGGCATGCATCCATGTCATCAATGCAAGGCATGCCGTTTTATTTTACAAACTCAGGTTTTTATACATCCAAGAACTAATAAAGAATATGTGTTTAGGGGATATGCTGATTGTAAGACCAGTAACTTGGTACACATAGCTGTTTGTCAAAATTGTGAAACATATTATGTAGGTAAAACGAATAATATGTCTAAAACAAGGATTTTTAAACATTTATCAGATATTAGACTGAATAATGAGCACAATGCACTGGCTATGCATATAAGGAATAATGAGACTCATTCTTTTTCTTTTATGGTGATGCAAACAATTATTCCCAACACCAGGGGGGGTAATTTGTTTAATGAGACTGAGTGTGCTGAAACCAGATGGATTGTGAGATTGGGAGCAGACAAACCACCTGGAATTAATGCCATTGTACCTTTAAAACCTATCCTGAAGGAAAGGAGGGTAAAATACTGAAATGTGATAGGCTGATGTATTATTTAAATGTGTGATGTGCAGTTTTAATTGTTATCTGAAGAAGAGCAGATGGCTTGAAAGCGCTTATGAAGGTTTTATCTTTGTTTTTACACAATAAAAGTTTTTACAGAATTTTGGCTCCACGTGGCATTCTCTACTTATTTGTTTTTTGGATTTTCATTAAAACATGTCATCAGTAATTAGCTCTAGAGCCATATATATATATATATATATATATATATATATATATATATATATATATATATATATATATATATATATATATATATCTGTATATATATATATATATATATATATATATATATATATATATATATATATATATATATATATATGTAAATAAGTAAATATATAAATTTAATATAAATTTAATATATGTATGTAATATCATGGTTCTGGCACAAATCGTTTGCCATTTTTATGCCTGTTAGTAGAATGTTAACATCTTCTGGTGATTCAATGATTGTTCCCAGCTTACAGCCGTCAGCAAACTTGGTAAGCCAGAGAGGCCCCCAGCATTGACCTTCACTTCAGAGAAGTATATACCGAACAGGATGGGTCCCAACATTGAGGCCTGTGAGATCCTGCTAGTAACAGGTTTTTTTACCTGAAATGGATTCATCTATCAGGATGACATGTGTAGTGTCAGTGAGCCAGTTGGCTATGCATCTAATGACATAGGGGTTTATGACTAACTCAGTAAGTTTATCTATGATCCCCAAGTTGGCACTTGTGTTGAAACCTTTGGACAAGTCTACATAAGCACCATTTAACCCTCACCTATGACCCTGGTGACTTTCTCAAAGAAGTTCAACAGATTGAGCAGGTAAGACCTCCATTTGACAAGATTGGGTGTGGCCCAGTTTTGGGAGAGTTCCTATTTTGTAATTGATCATGTCCATGATAATTCTCTCCATGACCTTGCAGATAAAACTGGTCAAGTTTATGAGTCTGCAGCTTGCTGGGTAAGTTGTTGGGCCACCCTTTGGCAGAGGAATTACTGTTGCAGTCCTCCATTCCTCTAGGACAAAGTCCATCCAGATACTGTGGTCAAAGATGATTTCTAGTAGCCCTGATAAATTCTGTTTTAAATTTTTTATGAAGAATTTTGGAATGTTGTCGGGAACCATGGAAGCTCTGTATTTGTCTTTAGCGAGTGCAATAAGGACCTGCCCCCTCTACTGAGTGGTAGGGGGATGGTTTTGGGTATTTCTTTGGTTAGGGTAGAAGGTGATGGGGGGAGACGTTTGACCTAAGCTTGTCATACAGTCCTTTTGCTATAGTTTCAACGTGGGTGCAAGTGTTGTCATTCATGATTAACTCAACACATTGCTTAGCATTTTTCCTGAGGTCACAAACATAATTAAAAAAAGGCATTATGGTTACCTTTCACCTGGGAGGCTATTGTTTGTTTAGACTGGTGAGTGTCTTTTTGGATGGTTTTGTCTGTGCCTTCTTGGCTTTGGAGAGGATTTTTGTTTTCTTTTTGTTGAATAACCTGTTTATGCTAGGGGTCCACCAGGGTGGTTCATTTTTACCAGTAATCATATGTTCGACTCGGACAGGTACTGCCTCCTCTATGCAGCTATGAATGTGGTTGTAGAGTGCTTTTGTGTGCAGCTCAAAGTAGGCCTCAGTGTCATCCAGGTAGGAGAGGCTTGGAAGTTCAATAAACTGTCACATAGTCTTAGGTAATTGGCCTTAGCAAATTTCTAACAGGTTTGGAGTTTGATGGGGGTTCTAGGTTAGTTTTAATACTAAAGATTATTTTGTTGTCAGATCTTATCAGGGAGGAGTCAATACACAGGAGGGAGCAGCATCCCCCCATGTTCATGAGTACTAACTGAGATATTTGTACCTCTAGATGGGGAGTTAACAAGTTGCTCCAGGGTGTTTGCAATGATGGAGTCCAAAAACCAATGAGCAAGTGAATTATGGGTTGTATAAGTCTCCCACTTTATGGAGGGGTAGTTAAATCATCCATAAGTATGGTCTTAGGCTGAATGTTAAGAGATCCCGGTAGGTTTAGGTAGGGGATGTGATTTTCCAGACTCATGTTAAGGGATCTGTAGCTAGCAAGGATATGATAGGGGGTCACACCTATAGTTAGTTGGGCATGGAGCAGCTCAGGTGTGCCATGTTGTTATACCAGTCTAGCAGTGTACGTGCCCTTTATGAACACTGAGACACCTCTTCCCTTTTGTTTTATCCTGAGCTGAGACGGATCAAAATGTATGAAAGCCATTGTAGCCTTTGATAGCTAGAAAGCTTTCTATGATTCTGGACAATATTTCTGTGACTGCACATATGTCTGCATTCTCCAAGGTGAGGAGTGCTAGCAGGGAGTGCAGTTTTTTATTTAAATTCCTAGCACTGAGCAGCAGTACCTTTACGTAATCATGAGGGATTGTTGTTATGCTGAATGGTTTAACAACTTGGCATGGCATAAAAATGGCACTATATGGGGACAGATAAAGTCATTGTCAGTGTCCTTATGCCACATGGTGACAAGTACAAACAATCTCTGGCAAAACACTGTGATTTGTTGATCTTGTCTCCCTAGACTGGCAGATATCAGATCCTGTATGTTTGCAGACAACTGCAAGATATTAGCAGTCATTGAATCCCCAAATGACTTAGCCATCCTGCAGGAAGGTTTATTCCAAATTAATAACTAGTAAAAAATCATGAACTGAATCTAAATGCATTATTGTATCCTTTAGGAAGTCATCTACCCCAGAAAACTACCACATTGACAGTACAGCGCTAAGAGCTGACCCAGATGTTTGGAAATTGGGAGTTTATGTGGACAGTGACCTGGCTTTTGACTAGCATGTACCCATTGGTGTAAGAAAGCTGCTCTATATTGCACAGCCTATAAAGAAAGGGACTATGTCTAGATCTAAGGATGTCATTGCACCCCTTTACTCAGCCCTTATTGGACAAGTCATTGAATATAATACTCCCTTTTGGCATTTATCTGTCCAGACACATGCATCAACTTAAAAGCACACACAGATACCTTACTAAAAGAATACAAGGCCTAAACAATATGTCCATCCTACATGGATAGACTTAAAGCTCTGTCACTATATTGATATCCTACAGACTTTTAAGAGATGACCTGTATCTGAGATATGAGGCATCCTCTGACCCAGTACTGATGGATTTACTGCATATCAGCAAGTCAAATGGCATGAGAAATACTCACTTTAGAGGTGTTAACTTCTTCTGAAATATCAACAGAATGGTTTGGAGAGACAAGCATATCTTGCAGAGGAAGAGACTCCCCATCCACAAAAAACAATGTTCATCACTGTCCATATTCAAGTGAAACTTGGATCTATGGATGAGAAACAAAAAATGTACCCCAGTACTGCCCGCTTGGACTGCTAATGGACAGAGGCAGCTCCTAAAGGCTTTATCCCATGCATGGGACCTCTCAAATTATCTATGATATGATCCCAGTTATTGTCATTAGAGGTAATATATAATCATTGGCCACAGGATGGGTAAGGTTAATATCTAATCAAATGAGATAGGTTAATTTGAACACAAAAAGGGAAACTTGTTGGGCTTAAAATGGCCTGCAAGGGCAGCTAGCTTAGTACTTACCTATGAACCTATGACAAGAAGAGTGCAATGGATTTTTTTCTTTCCTTCACTCCTGCTGCTGATCATCAGCTTCCACCAGCTTCTCTTCTCAATCAGCAGGTCTACTCGACCCTTAGCTTACCCCCGGCTTAACCTGATGCATGTCCAAAACTGGTGAGGAGATCAAGAACACTGAGTCACTGTTATACTGCTACCAGGGTTTGTGCCCTAACCCCCAACACCTTATGGCAGCCTAACAAGCCCTGCAATGGATGCCTTTGGGAGAAGCATACATGCTTCCATGCATTCACAATCTCCAGAGCACATGATATACTGCTTGCAGCATGGAGTCTGCCCTGTTCTGAATGTTGCTATTGCAGTGATCAAAGGCTGCATAACTCCTTCCAGAATGGATGAGATTATGTCAATCGCTTACTCCCATCCATCACACAGTACTGTGTACGTGTGTCACTAGTTGAACATGGGTTTTCTGAGTGCACTCACTGATTATAATTTATTTTGGCTCTGTGGCATGGTGGCACAGTAGATAGTATTGCTGTCTCACAGCAAGAGGTTCACTGGTATGATTCTCAGTTGGGGTGCCTTCTGTGCGGAGTCTGCATGTCCTCCCTGTGCTCACCTGGGTTTCCTCTGGGTGCTCTGGTTTCCTGTCACATTCCAAAGACTTGCACTAGGTGAATGGGGCACTCTAAACTGGCCATAGGTGTGAGTGGGCATAAGAGTGTGTGGTGTGGGAGAACTATGGAGTTTACCATCATTTTCTTGATTGCACTTCATGCGAACTATCATTTCTATGAACCATAGAAACAAAAAACAACATCAGCGAACAACAAAAAAGTAGAACACGGAAGTGGTAAATGTTCAAATTTGACACAATTTGAACAATCACCACACTTCCACAAACAGAATCACTGCTCAACACACATTAAACAATGTGTTTGCAGGGGAGCAAGCCAGACTGCACCTCTGCACCCCCCCCATGTGGGAGATTGCACCCCTCACTCCCCCTGCTACTTATAAATACAAACTTTTAGATCGCACTACAGTGAGGGAAAGGGTAAATTTCCTGATCCCCGCTATAGTGTGATCTGCATGAAAATGTAGAAAGTCACTACAGCGAATGCTGTATTGCATTCACTGTTCTACATTTCTACATTTCATCATTCGCTCTTTTGTTACTATCGAATGGGTCATTTCAGACTAATGTAAATTGCACAAAGTCCGATCACCCATTTGATAGTAAACCGAACTACCATGGCAGGGCTAGACCCAATGGCCTAAACTCTAGATGATTGTCACCATTGAAGTGACACCCCAACCCCATGTGCAAAAATGGTAAAACGGGGTCGTGAATGGATGGATGGATTGAAATGTCAGCACTTGTACTGCTACGTGCCGAGATGCTAAAAAAAAAAAAAAAAAAAAAAAAAAAAAAGACTGAAAATGTAGGGCAAGAGCAAATATTGAACATTGGTCAACCTGACTTATGTGCAGAACTGGTGAGGAGATTAAAAATGCTGGGTAAGTATCATACTGCTGCCAGGGAGTTGCCTTAACCAATACTGCACTAAAGCAGCATCCTGAGATTTTTAGAGGGTTACCCTTATTCTTCAAACTGCCAGCTAAAATTTACAGAATTGTGCAGTGTGCAAATGCTTATTATTCACATATGTAAGACATCATTCACATTTATACTGGAAAACCATTCTTTTGGCATTGTCAGCATAGGAAAACCTAAGCAAATATGGTATTGCATCTTGCCATTTTTGCAAATTGTTTTGAAATCCAGCCATTTTTTGCATAACAGCTCTGGCTATATGGTCAAAGAGTTACATCTAAGTACTGATCAAGGCCAGCACATAAAAAAACCACTGGAAACACAGTGAAACTGTGCAGCTGAATTAAACGTTGAGTATTTATGCACTTGGAATCTGGACTAGGGCAGTATGTTGTCAATATTAACCACAGGGCTTTTATGGTATAGAAGCGGTAAATATAATTTATGTTCTGTTAGTGGGTATTCTCTAGATTTGTGTGATATCTACTGACAATCCAGGAAGACAGTAGCTGCGACAGACATTGAAATGAAAGCACAGGTGTATGAAGACATTCATGAGGCCAACAAGAAATGATTTTTAGACTGCATCAAAGAGGTTTTAGCAAATAATTAGATGACAAAGGAGTAAGAACGAGGTATTGCTCTGATTGATCTCACTAAAGATGTTAAAACACTGACCTCAGCTGGAGACATTATGAAGAGACGGAAGGGACACTTTAAGAAGCAAAATAAGAAAAAAAGAGTAATACAAGATGTCAAGTTCCAAAGGGTCCACGAGGAATTGTTAAAAAACAAAAAACAGTTTTAATGAAACATAATGGATTGAGGTTGGCAGAACTTTTGATTTTGTAACTCTTTCTGAAGCTAATCAAGAACGGGTGAATCCCCATCCGACTGTATTATTGGCTGTTCATTAAAATAACTTATTAATTGTATGGGGAAAAAAAACTTTTTAAAGTGAAAAGTTTACAGCTTGATAATTACTATTTAAAACACAGTTTGCAGTTATATAGTGTGACGCAGGGACTTTCTGTAGTCAAGTTCCCTTTTGGTTTGGATTATAACAGTGAAATGTATGAGGAATTTGTACAAATGTTTGTCACATCTTTGAGTTAATAGAAATGAATATTAAATTTGAGTGCAATATTAATTCACTACTTATAGAAGTGGAGAAATTAAATACTGATATTAAGGAAGATCTCATTTTTGATCAATGGGAAGGGTTTTATAAGAAAGCACTTGTTAATGCTGACAAGAAATGCAATGTTGTGTTTAAATGTAAACAGAAAAAGCTTGACAGGGACACTAACCAATATGCTAACCACAATGTTTACTCTGTTAAGAACAATGCATTTAAAAAAGTGCAAGTAGAGTACATTTTATAAACTATGTTAATAATGGTGTGGGTGGAAATGATTTTTATAATGCTAATACAGGTGCCCTAGAACAACCCAGTAACTATATAGATATTGAACCCCCACAAGATTTTTCCCCCCTCACAGATCAGAAAGAATAGTGAACCAATATCAATGGAATTTAGATTTGGGGCAGAGTCCATGACAGTACTTCCAAAGACACTGGAAGTAAATGGGGGATGATGGGAAGTATTAAGTATATAAAAGAATGGCGTTGTGTTAACTTATAAGAGGTACAACATATACTGTATAGTTACACTGACAGGCCTATTTTTGAGGAATATTTTGTATTGTTCCAAAAAGGATTAACATTTGTACATGCAAAGAATTTTGATGTGGTTGATTCATTAGTGGAATTAAACCTTTTCACTAGGAAACTGAATATAGCAGTTTATTTTGATGATACGCTTAATGAGCAGGCCCACAATAATTGAAGAAGGAAAGTACTTTTAACCCTCAAATATACCCAATTATTAATGTGTTTGAGAAGGCAGTAATGGAGGATATTTACAACTTACAGGTTAATAAAAATAAGTGTTCATGTCATCCTAATTTGAATAAGGAAGTGAGAGAATTATAGGATTCCCTACAGAATGATCCATCTATTTGCATCATAAAACCTGACAAGGGATGGGGTACTGTAATTTTTGATGTATTAGAGTACTCTGGTATTATGTCCAACATCATAAATGACCCTGTGACATATGTACCAGTGTCTAGGAATGAGATGAATATAGCCTACCATAGAATAGACTCCTGTTTAGAAGAATATTTACTAGATGAGAAAATTATGTTGGAGACATGTAATGTTTTGAATGTCGATAATTCCATTATCCCCACTATATTTGGCATTCCCCAGATACACAAAAATATTATAAAACCTCCCTTTAGAATGATAGTTGCTTCCCGGGATCAAAAACTTATCTTCTAGCAGTTTGTATCAGTTGTTGGTTAAAACCAGTATATCAAGCTGCCCCCACTTAATTATTGATTCCTGAGAGTTTTTAGGGAGACTGAGGCAGGATCTTGGAGCAAAAGAATTAATTTTCCTTACCACTGATGTGGTTGATTTATTTACTGTTATTCCTAAGGAGGAAGGGTTTGAATCCATCCATAACAGCTACATTTTTAAACAATAAAATCAACTTATTAGTCCATTGTTTTGGGCAGCAATTTTATTTTCTTTGAAGGAGAACTGTTCAAACAAAATCGAGGAGTGGCCATAGGCACAGTGTGCTCTCTTATATATGCCAATGTGGGGTTATTGGACTGGTAACAGAAGTTTGTTTTTCATTCTGGATATTATCAGAGTATTAGTCTATATGTTAGGTTGCTGGATGACATTTTTATTTTATGGAATGGGCCAGAACATGCTATAGACACTTTTGTTGATTATTTAAACCACACTTCAGATTTTTTAAGATTTACATATAATTTTAACTGAGATATGATTACCTATTTGGACATTCTTATTATGCACACAGAAAATGGCTGAAAGTCAAAGTTTTTATGATGCCTACCTTTAGTAATACCTATTTGGATTTTGCTAGTTGACACTTCTTGTTTCAAAAGAAGTTTAGTTAAAGGAAAATATGTACGTGTAGCCAGGATGACCTCACATTTGGAGGATTTTACCTTTGAGTTGGACAAAGTAGTTAATATGTTTTTAGTAAGAGGGTACCTCCCCCCCGTGGTGAATGAAATTAGAGGTTATGTAGAAGCGGAGTGGGTAACAAATATAAACCCCTTTTAGGGATTGGGTTACACTCTGATTCTCAGTCATTAGAAGTGAACAATTTTGAAAGAGGTTTAGTCATACAATGCAGTCCCCAATCACTAGGTATTAAAAATATTGTTAAGAAAAACTGGAACATACTCAAGGCTAATCCTAGTATTTTTAATGTATTGGGCCTTGAGCCCAATTTATTTACACAACAGGGCAAAATTTTAAGAGCTTATTCAAAAATGAGAACAGTAACAACAGGGATTGTGATCTGGCCAAATCTGGGACCACTAGATGTGGTATGTGTAGTCAATGTCTTTTTAGTTATGAGGGAAAATTTCCTATTTTGGAAGATGACATGTTCTAGAGTGGGTTTTATTAAGGGAAACTGTTCATCTAAAGCAGTTGTGTATTTAGCTAAATGCTTGGGATGCCCTGCTTATTATGTGAGCAAAATTGAGCAGTACCTTCTTAAACGTATTTACAAATCCAACTACGATATAAGTAAGGGGAATGAAAACAATGCATTATATAAACATTCTAAGTCTTGTCAGTCTTTCACTAAATTTAAGTTTGGCAGCCTGGAACAAATTAAACCAAATCCACATGGTGGTGATATAAAAGTATGCTTAGAAAACAAAGAATTGAGGTGACAACTTAGGTTGCAAGCAACATGCTTCCCAGGATTAAATGAGAACACTTCTATTCAGCCAGTCTTGCAAATGAGGTCTGTTTTTATACATCGCCTTAACTTATGTATAAATATATATTTTTTAGGTTTTTAAATGCACATCTATTTAACATTTTACTCAGCAATTCATTCTTTTGTAATGTATTCTTTTGCAATGTATCCTTTTGCAATGTATTTTAGGTCAATGTCTGGTGATTTGTTTTTAACTATTTATTTAATTGAATTAAGTAAGAGCCATAATGTGAACATGTATATAATCATGTGTAAGTGTTGTTTTATTCATTCTGATGAAGTCCTGGTTACGTTAAGATGAAAGCACTCAATCCGCTATGTTTCATTAAAATAGTTTTTTAAACAATTCCTGGTGGATCCTTTGGAACTTGGCTTCGTGTGCTACACTTTTTTTCTTATTTTATTAATTTTAGTAATGTTGCACTCGGTTGTTAGTTTGTTGATACTTTAAGGTGCACTTGAATATGGTGACTATGCCTTCTTAGACTGTACCAAAGAGAAAACAGAACTGGATCCATGTCAGTAGATGAACTCATTGAAGAATCAAACAGTTCTGCTGAGGCAAGGCTGTGGAAGTGGATGAGATCCCGACAATAATCCTGAAGATGTTAGACATTGTTGAGATGTCATGGTTAATATGATTTTTCAAAGTTGATGGGACAGCATACGTGGACTGCCAAGCCAGGATAGTGGTGCCCTTTCTCATAAAGAAGAATTAACGGGTGTGTTCCAGTTTTAGAAGGGTAACATGTCTAAGCTTCTCAGAGAAAACACATACCAGCATGTGGAAATTGGAAGTTTGTCAAACAGTGGAGTCCCAGATTCAGGATATGAAACATAATGGGAAATCTTTGCTATTGCACAGATTCCAGAGTAGTCATGGGAGTTTCTCAGTCTCACTGTTTTGTGGGCTTGAAGTAGGCATATTAACATGTACCCCAGAAAATATTGTGTAAACCATTATAAAAGTACAGGTTCCCAGGACATGCTGGAGGAATTATATATTTCTGCACATTTTGGAATGTCTGTTTATCCACAGAAATAGTTGTAAAATGTTGTTGGAGTTATACTTCTGATTTATCTTGCTCAGCTGACTACCACTATGACCCTCACCAGGAGGGTAAGTGGTTTAGAAAATGCTTGAAAAGTAGTTTTCTCTGAAAAGCAAGGAGACATTTACAGACTGCAACTGCAAAGACTATGGAAAATATAAGGACTCTCACAGTTCTAAACAAAACACTCTAGGCCAGAATATGGTAAAGATGAAGGGATGTGACATTACAAAATCCACTTAATTTCAGAATGTTAAGTGAATGATGCTAGGTGAGTTTGGGTAACCTTCACATATATGTCACAAAATGAGAACAGTACTTTAAGTACGACTTAAATGTTTTCTGATTCCATAACCCAAGTAAAAAAGATATGCTCCCCCAATTAATTTTTATTTTAAATAAAATACTCTGATACTACTGTAACACAGAGTAAAGAAAGCAAGAAATTCTTATTTTAGCAGCCTCAGATGAATGAGTTTCCTTGATACACCACTTTCAGAAATGCATGGCTGAGCCTGGTGGTTTTCATGTCAATGCAGAGGTATGAGATGTGCAAGCATGTCTGCTAACATAAATTTCTAGAATTGTATAAACCACAGATACTTAATGAAAATATTTAAGCAAATCACATTCCCACTACAGAACTAGTTGCATTATATAATGATGTTGTACCATTGTCCATACCTGTCAACTGTAAAGCTTTTGCAGAATGTCAAGATTTTTGCCTCATATTGTTGGTCTATTTCTCATAAATTTGTGGTTTTCTGGCAAATCAGTGATGGTTGATGCCAGAAAATAATGACAGACATTTGAGTTTTAAACTATACCCTTCAAATAATGCATGCTAATGCAAAACGTGTTATTCTAAAAGCTTTCTAAGTTTGTAAGAGCAATATTTTAAAAAAGTGCCCCTATTTTGAGGTCTTTGTCCCCCATTATGTATGCGTTTGTCCAGATTTCTTGCTGTTATAGGTTGAGAGTTTTGGGATTGTCTTTCAGGCAAACTTTATCAGGCTAGATTCTGAAAGACTCATGAGTATCATAGCAGATAGACTCTGTCCGCCAGAAATGCTACTTTGATTCCAAATGTCAACACAAGCGTGGATGCAACATCTTACCATGGGTGGGGACCAGCCATGAAATGAGCAGGTAATGACATTCAGAAACATTCTTCCTTAATGAACTTATTATCTATTCCCTGTGTAGTCCAACCACTATCAAAGCAACCTTACAGTGATGTGTTTACAAGAAACTGTTCATCACCACTAATTCATCTGCATGTCCACATTGGTACTACAATTACTGAGCATGCCTGCAGTACCAGTGCTAATATACATGTGGAGCTGCATTGCTGAAGCCATCTGGTAATGCAACACCTCTTGTATGATGGACATGAGAATGAATGTATGACAGGTAACAAGATTGTCATGCATGCATTTTCATCATTCAAAACAATAGGAAGGACATGCCAGGGGGCTGCACTCGGTAAGTGCAGTCAGTATTGCATCCAGGGACATTCCCACTTTAAAATAGGATGGCACTGAAAACACATTACCATACATGTGCAAAGTCTTCTGCTGCCTCCCCACCATGGTGTTCATTGACCTGTAGAATAGCTCCATCTGTAGGCTTGGCCATGTACTATGGCCAGTGTGGATTGTCACAATATAGGTTCATAGGTGTATATAGGCTAATGACTACTAGGACCCATATAAGCCCAGCCACACAACCGAAATGTGACTCAAAAGTGGTGATTTACTGATTACCTCTGCCCATCATAGATATAGGACCCAGACCAGGGTTGGATTTCCAATTACCAATCCATTGGTCCAAGTTGCATTTAAAAATGGATAGGAAGGAACTCTGCTTCACATGGATGGGGAACCTGTTCTGGAGAATGAGAATTCCCTGAAAAACACATCTGTTTCTCCAACATGTCCTATTTATGTAACAAACAAAAATAAGGTCTTTTAATCTAGTAGTTCTTATGATGTTTGTTTTGTGGGTGTGCAAAAGTTCATCATAACAGGAACCAGGGATGCCCTGTATGCCAGGCAAAGATCACCTCTCAGAAGTCTGTGTATTGCCAAGTAAAGAGACTGGGTTTTGAGGTGATCAGAGTAGGTCCTTTTGTTTATTTCCCTGTATTCTTTTTGTAAGGAACCTTTGTAGACATTCCAGTTGCTGCATATGTCTGGTTAAGTACACACTGAAGGGAACATTATACTGTATGATGGGTCTGATGAGGGCTAAGTACAAATGACCTCTCTGGACCTAGATCCCATGCTGTTGCTTATGAGTTGAGTAACATCAAAGGATTTTCTTGCTAACTCAGATAAATGCTAGTTGAAGGGTAGGTTAATTTCTACATAAGTTGCCAAATCCCTGACTAGTGAATCAATTTGTAAGGTTGTTTTATTGATGATGTAGTTATCTGGAGCGGTAGACTTCCCAAAAGGTATTATAATGCATTTCTTGGTATTGAGTTTTAAGCCATGGCTTTGGCACCAAGTGTTTGTCTGTATTAGACCTTCCTGAAGGGTGTTCTCATCTTGGGGGATTCACTGACTTCTCCCAGTTTGCAATTATCTGCAGACATAGTCAGCTGAAGTCCTTTGACATTTGCTTTGACATCCAAGAAGTAGATGCCAATGAGGAGTGGACCCAGCACAGTGCCCTGGGGGACTCCACTGGTGACTAGCTTCTTTTCAGAGGTGGCTTCACCAATTGTAATGAGGTGGGTCCTATCAGTGAGCCAGCTAGTTATCCAGCATGTTATAAAGGAGTTTACACCTAGTTCCATAAGTTTAACAGTGCCAAAGTGGGGTATTGTATCAAATGTTTTAGCCAGATCTAGGTAAGCAGTATGCACTATTTTGCTCTCATCCATTGCCTTAGTGACCTTTACAAAGAAGTCCACCAGATTCAGTAATCATGAACTTCCTTTGACAATGCCAAACAGGAATGGATCCAGTGTCTGGAGGTCTCATATGTCCTTATTGATAATTTCCATGATAATTCTTTCCATGGCCTTGCAAATAAGACTAGACAGACTAAAGATTCTGTAGTTAACAGGAAGATCTTCCTTTATGAAGGGGGATTACCATTGCAGTCCTCCATTCATATGGCACGATGCCTGTTTTTAAGACTATAGATAAATAATGACTCCAGAGGTCCTGATAAATCATATTTCAGACTATTCAGGAGGCATCCTGGAATGTTATTGGGGTCCACTATGGCTGTGTTCTTGGCTTTAGTGAGTACATCCAGTACGTGCTACCTATTTATAGCTGGAGGGTATTTTGCAGGGGATGGTTGGGGTAAGAGGGGGGTAAAGCTGGAACTGAGTTTATCCACTAACAGGATTGCTATATCACCAGGCTCAGTGAATATTGCACTGGCACCATTAACCACCAGTTTAGCACATTACCGAATGCTGCCCTTGAGGTTTCTGACATAGCTGTAGAAAGCCTTATGGTTATCTTATAGGTTTATAGGTTCATAGGTTGGTACTAGGCTATCAGCCTTAGGGCCTGTACACGCCTAGCCATAACAATTCCCTGGATATTTCTTCCCACAATATTTACTTATCTGGACCCCTGTCTAGCAGGGTGACTGACATGATCCCCGGGGTGAATTTCCTATCTCCCATCCAATCATCAAGGTTCCTTTTGAAGAGGGCCAATGAGGTGCTCTGCTTGACATGTATGGGCAGTCCATTCCAGAGTATGGGGAGTCTCTGGGTCAGGAACCTATCCCTGGGGCATGTTTTGTTCATTGAGATGACAAGGTTTAGATCCCTGGAGTGTGTGGCTCTGAGGGATTGGGATTTCTTTAAGTGGAGCATGTCCAACAGCTCAGGGTTTGACAAGGCCTTGTATGTTAAGCAGAGATCACCCCTGGGTAGACGATATGCCACAGAGTATAGCTGGAGTTTTTTTAGACAGTCAGCATATAACATCTGTTTTAGGCATGTGATTCTTTTAGTGAGGTATTTCTGTGGCCTTTCCAGCTGTTGCAGATGTCTTGTGAGGTACATACCAAATGGAGCAGTATACTCTATAATGGGTCTAATGAGGGATGAGTACAGTGGGACAATGACCTCCTTTTTTCTGGATGAAAAGCCCTTAGTGATGAGGTGTGCCACATAGAAGGATTTCCTGACTGTTGTGGCAATGTGATTATCGAAAGTGAGACCACTATCCACCTGTGTCCCTAACTGTCTCATCACACTTTTGATGTTTCGTGTACTTCAACTTATGTAGTAATTCATGGGTACATGTTTTTTTCCAAAGGGGATAACTATACATTTCTTGGCATTAAGCTTGAGGCCATGGCTCTGGCACCAGGCATCTGTTTCTGTAAGCCCCTTTTGTAGAATATCCACATCATTTGGGGATTCAATAATGGCTCCCAGTTTGCAGTCATCTGCGAACTTTGTTAGCCAGAGTCCCTTAGTGTTGGCCTGTACTTCAGAAGTAGATGCCAAACAAGAGTGGTCCCAGGACTGAACCCTGAGGTACTCCACTTGTCACTTGTCTGGAGCTGGATTTGGAGTCAGCTACTTTTACAGTCTGGGTTCTGTCAGTAAGTCTGGGAGGATATTGTAACTTCAAAGTTGGCTTTGCTTGACCTAATTAGCCCCCTTAGTTGCCTATTTACTTTGATGAGAGAGTTTCTATCTTTATGGGAAGTACCCTTGTACCCTTATAGATTTTGTCATTATTTTTATCCTTTTTTTATATCTTTATGGGAATTACCCTTCATGATTTTGCCATCATTATTATCCTTTTTTTCTATATCCTGTTTAAATCAGGATGCCACCAGGGTGGTTTGTTTCTAGGGCTAGCCATGGGTTTATGTCTGGTATGCACAGCAACCTCTACACAGCCATTGACATAGTCTGAGGGTAATTCAGAATAGGTTGCTGTGTTCTTTAGGTTTGGAAGGGCATAGAATTTTGACAATCCATCAATTAATAAAATGTACCTTTCACTGGAATAGTTCCTAACCATTACCAGTTTACCAGTTTTAATGGGATTATATAGTTGATTTTGAAGGAGACAGCTTTATGGTTTGACCTTACCTGGGAAGATGAGACATTGGGGGGTTGCAGTGTTCTCCATATTTGTAAGCACAAGGTCCAGTGTTTTGGAGCCTCTAATGGGCATATTCACTATTTGGCCAAGGTATTTGTATTTCTGAAGTCCAAGAATCTCTGTGCCTGTAGATTTGAGCCTGTATAGGATTCCCATTCTATAGACTGGCAGTTAAAGTCCCCCGTGAGTAGGGTCTTAGGTTGTATGGTAAGTGTTGCTCATTCGTCTGTACTACAAATAATAAGAAGGTTAGGCTTTCATTCAGATGCTTTAGTATATACAAACACATCAGGATGGATATCATCAACTTTAAATATGAACAAACTAACAAACAGAGCTTACATACATACATATTCACATCTCAACAACTAACTACAAAATGGCAGTCAGGCTCACATGTGCTAAGTATTTATAGTTTAGTGCAAGCCCTTGGATAGTTTCTTAGAGGTATATACACACATATTGATCTACATCCTCCCTCTTAAAAAGATTGCCCTTTATGCAAAATAATAGCAGAGCTGGGCATGCATTACTATGTACATCAGAAACGAAATACAATATCCATGTCCAGGTTGCTCAATATCTGCTACAGGGTTTAGAGATTCAACCATATCTCGTAACATAACATTTGGGACTAAATTTAGCAACAGGGACAGTCTGCAGTGCACAACTGGTATCAAGAACTTCTGGATTTGTCATAGGAACAGGAATGTCCTCTGGAACTTTCTTTGGAATTAACACCGGACAACTCACTCTGAGATAAAGAGTCTTTCTCACAGGCTACCTGCTGTGATATAGGCTTGGATAATGGCAGTAAATGCTTCTGATTCCACCTAAAAGTTGCTCCTTTTGATTCTATAATGTACGATCTCAGCTCTGGACCAATATTCTTCAGGACACCAATCGGATCATAACCTTCGGATGTTTACATCCTTACCACTTCCCCCTCTCATAATGGATTGGGTGGTCTGCTGGTCTTATTGTAACAGGACTTCTAGTATAGGTGCTTCAACAAATTGGCTTTCACTGATCTGTTGTTCTTGACACATGGAAACAACAATTGATTACTGAGTGGTAATGTGGTTCTGGGTTGTCTCGACAGAAGTTTCTGAACAGGTAAACCAAGATGCTTATCATGAGTAATATTTCCAAGATTCGAGACATTCTGGAAAACATCACTATTGTCTTGTTTTGACTTTTCAAGTAATAGTTTTGCATGCTGAACTGCGCGTTCTGCCAAACCATTTAACTGCAGGTACTCTGGACTACTTGTGACATGAGTAAAGTCCCATTCTTCTGCAAATCGTTTGAACTTTTGGCTTGTAAACCATGTGCCATTGTCAGAAATAACTATGCAAGATCATACATGGAAATCCTCACATCTGGTTCAGCTGAAGTGGTTCTTTCTGTTGATGAGGCTTTGTATGATTACATTCTGAACAAGAAGAAAGTGTTCCTTCAATGTCTTGTGACATAGAAGGCCAGAATATTCTCTCTCTTACCCTTCTTTTGGTAGATTCTGTTCCTGGGTGACCACGATGCAAGATAGTAATGTACTCAGGTTGCAAGGACTTTGGAACAATTACTTCCGTACCTTTTATAATAATACCTTTATCAGACAAAATTTCATCTCTGTATGGGAAATAAGGTTGCAGTTCTTGAGGTAAACTAGATTGCTTTGATGGCCATCATTGATTGATAAAGTGGCTGGGCCTTTGTAAAACTGGATCTGTGGCTGTGTGATCTTTCAGTTCATCAAGACAATTTGAAGAAAAATTACACATTTCCATAACTTCAAAATCACCAAGCAATTGAGAACTTTGATTGTCATCCTGTTCATTGGTATTTCTGAGCAATCTGGATAACGTATCAGCAAGATAAAGATGTTTGCCTTTCTTGTAGACAGGATTAAAATTGTACTTTTACAATTTCAGCACCATATGTTGCAGTCTGGCTGGAGCTGAATGCATTGTCTTACTCAAGATTGTGACTAATGGTTGGTGATCTGTTTCAATCTGGATAGGTCTACCATAAACATAATCATGGAACTTTGAATATGCAAACACAACTGCCAAAAGCTCTTTCTCAATATGGGTGTACTGCTGTTCAGTTTGGGTAAGAGTTCTCGATGCTTAGGCAATAGGTTGATCCTCTTGTAGAATAACTGCACCAAGTACAAATTTTGAAGCATCACAAGAAACTGTTACTGGCTTGTGAACATCATAGAATCTGAGCATTGGCAGGCTAGTGATTCTCTGTTTTAGGACATCAAATGCTCTTTGGTGTTGTACTAACCAAGACCAGGATACATCTTTACATGTCAGCTCTCTGAGTGGTGCTGATAGTTGGCTCAAGTCTGGAATAAACTTGCCAAGGTAGTTGACCATGCCACGAAAACATTGCATGGCTTGAACATTGTCTGGAGCTGGCATGTCGAGAATGGCTGTTTGTTTTGAAGGATATGGTCATAGGCCTGTACTCGTAAATAAATAACCAACATAAGGAACTTCTTGTAGCCTGAATTTGCATTTCTGTGCATTGAGCTTAAGATTCACTTGATGTGCCCTTTCTAGAACTTTTCTAAGGTTTCTGTCATGTTCTTCTTCATCATGACCTCCTAACAATATGTCATTGACTATGATAGCACAAGAATACCCAGAAACAATTTGCTCCATTGCATTGCAGAATTTATCCCAAACTGTATCTGCCAAACAGAGCACTGCATGTAGAGAGCAATGAGGATTTTTTGTATTGCTGAATTTGCCAAAATGTACTCGTTGCATATAGGATGAAAAAAATAGTGGCATTTGGCATCTAGGGTGTGACTTTTCCGAAGGTGCACATTGGGTGATGAGGTTTTTTTAGCACTTTCTTCGAATCTCATGAGTCAATACATACTCTGATGTCATCTGAGCTTTCCTTACGAGCTACCACCATGGAAGATACCCATTCTGTTGGAGTTTCCACTGGACAAATTACACCTTATTGCACCATTTTATCTAACTCAGTCTTGACTCTGTTCTGCATAGCTATTGGAACTTTACATGCTGGACTGACCTCTGGGTCTAACTTCATGGAGTAAACAACTGGAAGTTTACCTATTTTGTCTTGGAAAGATCAGCATAGGTAGAAAAAAATGTGCTGACAAAAGATAGAGTAGTGGTCTTTTAAGCTAACATGATGGGCTTCCTTGTTAAATGCAATCAGTTCCATTTTCAAAGAGTCTTTGAGACCTAATAATGGCTGAATGTGGCTTTTGACCACATAAAATAATAAGCTGTAGCATCTTCTACTCTGCTGGAAGTAACATGAAAGCACTACTGAGCCTTCAGTTTGAATTTCTTCAGCTCCATAAGCAAAAAGTTTCACACATCTTGCCAAATCAAACATTTCACCTTTACATACTCTAGCAAATGTTTCTGCAGACATAAGATTGTACTTAGAATCTGTATCAACTTTGAGCTCTGTGGGTTTGCCATTTTTTTTGAACAGTACAAAATACTTCATTCTTTGCCCTTAAATCAACTGCATTGACCATTTCATGAAGCACTGAAACACCATCAAAATAAAGAATAGACTTGTCACAATCTAACTGGTCAACTCATTTCTTAAAATGTTCCATATTAATAAAAGTGTTTTGGCCCTTTGATTTAAAAAAATCTTTTGAAGAGATTCCATTTATTACATTTGTGGCATTGTTGACAAAAAGCTAAACACTTTTCCCTGTTAGATTAATGATTACTACCACAATTATGATAGTTGGCAATGAAAGTAGGTGGGGCCCATGCTTTGAGTGTGCTGAGTCACTCTTGTGCTTCACTGAGACTGTGCAGTCTAGCATATTCTAAAAAGTTCTGGGGATACCTGTAGCAGTCCCTAAGAAACCCCATAGCTGCCATATGCTTTGGCCTGTTTCTTTTAACCATGTGTTGCATACTATCAACATGAGCCTTATCACTGTGCCTTCTAGAACTGCTTTTGTTTTAATTATATTTGTGTGCTTTTTGTAAGCTCGTATATCTGACAAATCTCAATGGCCTTATTCAAAGTTAAATCACTGTCATGAAGCAAAATCTTTCTAACAGCATCGTCTTTTATACCACACACAAATCTGTCCTTTATCAACTCATATCTTAAGTCATCAAATCTGCACATTTTAGCTTTATTTCTCAATTCAGTTATATATGCTGCAAAAGTTTCACCAGGCTTATCAACTCATACCTTAAGTCATCAAATCTGCACATTTTAGCTTTATTTCTCAGTTCAGTTATATAGACTGCAAAAGTTTCACCAGGCTTTTGATCCCTTGTGTAAAATAAGTGCCTTTCCATTGTAACATTTGTCTGGGGGTTACACATTTCTCTAAATTTACATTTTAATCACTCTGGTCCCTCCCCTGACTCAGCATGTAAAGCAATATTACAGTTTCCCCCCTCTCCAGCATAAATAGCAGGTGCATGGACAAATGAACACTCCCTTTCTATAGCGTCTGTCCCAGCTAAATTAAGTAGAATAAATGCCTTTGTATGATCATCTTTAGCAGAAAATGCAGACTGTATTAAAATGTTATACTCTTGCTCAAACACTCTCCAATTCTCAGCAATATTACTTTCAAACACGAGAGCACTGGGCTTTCAAAATCTATCTGTCATGCCCCCAAAGTATGCACAAACACACTGAAAATATGGCCCTTGTGATTATGTACGAACAAACTGTTTTGTGAGCTTGTAACAACATTCAAATGCACAATAAACTATTCAAAATACTTTACTTTGCAAAATATGTTTTGTGATGGCTGTACTCTGTGAAACAGCCTTGTAATGGCTCTACTTTGTGAAATAGCTTTACTGTAACACTGCACAAACATGCAAACACTGTATACACTTCTGAAAACTCGGATATTTTTGTTTAATACAAAAATATATATGCTTTGCAAAAATGCAGTCTTTTCCCCTTTTTATTCATTTTATGCAATTCGGACTTTATTTCAAATATTTTCCATAGTAATTTGAATATTGTTATCGTGTACATATTTGTCCATGCAAAAATTATTTAGAAAGTTCTGTATGCCTCTTTTCATATTATGCAAATAGTGCTGAGCAAGATTTAATATTTGAATTTTGTTTCTGACCTGTTTTATGAAGTATGCACATTTTGAGATGGTCCACTGCTGTATATTCCACAAGCATCTGGATAAGTGCCTTAAATCTTTTTTGACAAGCCGTTTTAAACTTCATGCCCCTTTAGTATGTTGGTTCTGATGGCAGTCCTTTTGGGATATGTTATTTCTGATGCCATGATCTTTTAGATATGCTGCTTCTGTCACCGTGTCTTTTAAATATTCCGCTTTTGACACCATGTCGTTCTTTTATCTCTATTACAAGCAATAATAAAACTTGGGGTTACATTCAGATGCTTTAATATATACAAACACATCGGGATGGATAACAGCATCTTTAAATACAAACAAACTAATTAACAAACAGAGCTTACATACATACATGTTCACATCTCAACAACTAACTACAAAATGTTAGTCAGGCTCTCACATGCTCAGCATTTATACTCTAGTGCAAGCGCTTGGATAGCTTTTTAAAGGGATATACACACATATTGATCTACAGTAAGTGTCTCCAGAAAGGCTAAGTATACATTAGGACATGAAGCGTGATCTATTGTTAGGTAGGATATGGTGAGCAATTTTGTCTATGGTGATCTGCACATGGAGGAACCCCCATGTATTATCCAGTATGACCACTGCAGAGGTATGATTTTTATTGGTGCATATTGAGACACCTCTTCCTTTAGCCATTTTCTGTGTAGCTACTGGTTTAAAAGTGGGGAAGGCACTGACATTTTGCACTGTTGGTGTACTCTCTGCCACTTTAAACCATGTCTCAGTAACTGCACAAATGTCTATATTCTTGAGTTTGAGGAGGACTTGGATGGAGTGTAGTTTTTCATTTAAGCTACTGCCATTAAGCACTAACCCCTTGAGGCTTATTTGAGTTGGTTTTGTTATAGCTGTAGGTTTGTCTGTTTGGCATTGCCTGAAAAAGGCACTACGGTAGTGAATAAAGTTTTAGCCAATGTTTAGAAGCCTAGAGGGAAAAGGTGCAGACAATCATTGTCAATGCAACACGGTCTGCTAACCATGTCCTCCCAAACTGAGAAATATTGGATCTCCTTAGAATGACTCCAGAAAGACAGCCAAATGTTGAAATCAATCATTTTCATATTGTGGCATCATTCTTAGTGATGGTAATATGCTGCTCAAAGATAGGCTCATATCAGCCTGAGACACATAGTCTGAAAGCTTCATAATGTCTCTCTTAATATAATCTAAGCAGGTACATTTCAGGTTATTTACACCTGCATGGACTATGTTGACATCATACTGGTACCTGTGATGTAATGACGTGTGTGCGTGCATGATTCAGATAAGCAACAAACAACTATCTTCTTCTTGTTCAGCCTGGTTATACAGGCATCAGTATATCTCACAATGAATTCCCCTATGACAAGAGTCCTGGGACGTGTGTTTGTTTGCCTTGGGGCTTAGTGTTTGGAATTCCACTGAGAGTGACAGTATATGTGTGGTGTTAGTTGCTGTTTTTTCTGAGTGCCATTGGGCTTGCTGAGGCATAACTTTCACAACGTGTGATCTAGGTGATCTTTTTTGTTTAGGAAGATTGCTTTTAAGTACCTCAGCATACATTAGCCTATGTGTGTGTGTTCTGAGCTATGAGATGCGGGTGTTGTACACCTGGAATACTACTGCCTGCATACCAATTCTTTCTCTGTCATAATGTTGCAACACCTTGTTGACTTCAGTGAGCTACTCTGTTTTTTCACAACAGCATTCATCTCCAGTATAAACTCATAAGTGTTGTGACTTTGTGAACCTAATTTCCATTTTGGAATTGGTCATATGGTTCGGTCCGTCCTCTAACTAACTTGGCATGAGGACTGCTCAACCCCTACCTTACAAAGCTGAGTGAGATATAACTGCTTGGGTTAGCATGCACATTACTTTGAAATATTACAGTAAAATTTATGGACTGCACTGAAGCAAAAACATTTTAAGGCAGACACTGGAAACATGATCTTCAGTTGAAGAACTAATTTCTTGCCTTGGTGGTCACTCTTACTTAGCGGTAATAACAGAAAGTAAGTAGAGGAGTTTTTAGTGAATGGAAGGTGCTTATTAATGGATAAACGCAAACAGAATGTAATCTCATAATATGTTTCAGCCCATATCATACAGCTTGTTAAATTATACCACCTACATATACAAGGCAGTTTACCAATATTTGCTCTTCTGTTTGCATATACCAGGACCACTGGTGTTCACATGAAAAAGTGGAGGTAACAAACAGAACTGAACATGAGCAAGATGCGGTGGTGCAGCGGTAGCATTGTTGCCTCACACAAGAGGTTCTCCCATTCGATTTTCGACTGGAGTGCCTTCTGTGTGGAGTCTGCATGTCCTCCTCGTGGTCGAGTGGCATTCGAAAGACTTGCGTAGAATGGGCGTGCCTTCGTTGAAGGTTGGGCATCGAGCTGGCACCTCGGCACCCATAAAAAATCTACTGCCAATCATTAGCGGACCGGAGTTCCACTGTGGCGACCCTTAACCGGGAAAAGCAGAAAGAAGAACAACAAAACAAACAAACAGAATTGAACACAACTATAAAATGCATTTTCTTCTTAATAATTTAAAAAAAAACAATATTTAAAGTTTTTTTTACCCAAAATAGAAAAAATAAATCAGTGAGGATATAGAGATGTCAAATGGAAACTGTTTCTTAACATAAGGAAAACATGGCAAAACAGCTTCATTTCCTATATGCATTTCTTCCACTTCCTAAGTTTATTTCTTCTTAAAACATTAAAGTATATCTTTAAAACCAATGTCTACACCATGTAAAAAATCATACCTAGCACAACAATTATGACGGAGCTATATTTGTTAAGGTCTGTATGAACAATTATCCTTAGCTCTTGAGCTATGCTTTTAGGGTCATAATTATTGCCTGTCATGTCGTAGGTTTACCCCGGCTATCACTTCTGTGTCACTGTTAGACAGAGGCACAGTATACTAACCTCAAAAAAAGGCATAGCAAAATTAATTTAAAATGGGTGGCGAAAGCCAAACACACTCTGGCTAGGCTTATAAATGCCCTAGGGCAGATAGCCTAGTATGAACCTATGAACCTATGAACCTATAATCTACAGCTCTCAAATAAGAGTTTTCCAATATTAATTGCAACGTGATGATGGATCCACTAAAATAATAATAAAAATGCTCAAGATGATTCCATTTATGCAAAGAAATGCAAAGAGGAAAAACAAATAAATATGTGGTTGTGGCTGCTCCTTATGAATATGTATATAAATGTATGTATGTATTTATGTATTTATGTATGTATGTATAATTCCTAACAGCTGAAATCAAATTGGTAAGTAAATGTTGGGTGGACAGAAAGCTTAAATTACCTTTATTTCCCTGGAGTATGCCCTTGAGAGTTTCTGTCATGTCAGCAGCAGCATTTAAACCAGAAATAACCGGCTGATGGCTTTTCAAAGATAATTCTCCAAAGTAATTCAGTCATATACAGGCTGGCTTTCAATAAGACACAGCATTCAAGACCAAGGTAAACATTCTGCCAGTAAAATAATTCCATACTGCCTCTACAATACAGGATATGTCTGGAATAAGTAACAATACTGCAGAACTCTCATTTGGGATTAGATATTTAGGAAAGGTAAATATGCAATTGTGCATCACTGTAAAACATTCCTGCAATATTTTACCAAAAGATTTTAGGACGCTCTGACATGTACCTGGGAAACAGTTATTTGCAGCCCATGTATTAGATCTAACCAAGTTCATGGCAAGTTTGATACCTAACAGTGTGTAAAATGTAGACACACAAATATCTGCAGCAAACACTTCTAGTGCTTTGTTAGCTGTTTCCGAGCTATGCCCCAATGGTCAAGTGCGATTCTCTTTATTCATTTTGCAAAGAACATCTTAAGCCTCCCTCATAAAAATGCTGAACCAGTGTAGGCTTTTGGCATGATTGGTATAATCAGGAAAATAAAACCTGATGTGATATATCCCTTGCATTTAAAGACTTTGAACTCCTGGGTGGCCATTAAAATGATGGTAAAAGTTTTTTTACTTTGAAGTCATACTGAGTAAAGATACCTTAAAAGACATGGGCAATGTAACCTTTAGGTGAATTTTGACTACAATGAACAGAGTATTGATATAAAAACTTAACTATTCAGTACCTCAGAGCAAAGGACAAATAAAAGTCAATGTCTATGTGAATTAATTGCAGTGTTTCAATTATCAAATGTGCTGTTCATTAACTCATGCTAAAAGGACATTCTAACAAAGTGTAGTGTTTCTATAATGGCTTTTTTCTACACTGAATATAGGGCACTGTAGGCATTTCACAGCACGGTGGGTTGTCATTTTATCATTTAATAGTATCAACTTATAATAAACACATTTAAAAAATAAGTAGGTACAAAATAAACCACAAATCTAAAATGGATATCCTATGTCACATTTTATGACATATTCAATAATTTTTTTCAATAACCTTTATTAGGACATGAAAAGTACAAAAAGCGTGTCCTAACTTCCCATTAAGTCTCATCATTTTACTGAGACCTTCCAATATACGAAGTCTTTTGGCTGTGAGGAATAACCACATTTGTTTAATTATTCATTTGCTTATCTACCAGGGTGGAACACTGATCAAACAATGACCCATTACATACTCATCCCAGAAATGTAGTTTTCTAATCTACTTTGACTTCTATAGATGCCAGCTAAAAAGTCTTATTTATGTAATGTTTTTCTGAAATTTTAAACACCCACACACAGACACACACACACACACACACACACACACAAACAGCCTGGGTATTACATGCATCAGTTTGGGGGGGGGGGTTGAACAAGACACACTGGAAATACCCTTCCCTTTTTTGAGTAATACTTTCTCTTCTTTATGGGGACATAACTACCCAAAAAGACAGCATGTGGATTCATACAAGGGATTTTGGCTTATCATGTCATTCAAAGGAAGGTGCACTTTTGCTGACTTCTGTCATTAATATTGCATACAATTTAAATTGTAATTAGTGAACTGCATAATCTGCATACCCATTAGTAATTATCGGTATTTATTTATTTAATAAATGAATGTATTTATTTTGCTATTTATTTATTCATTTATATATTTTATTTTATTTATCTATTTTAGTTTAGTTTAGTTTATATTTGCCAACCAGGATTCTTCAGCTGAGCACAAGAAACCCCTTTCAGCGAAGATCCGGGGAGAATAGTTCCACATGACAAATAGCAATAGTAATACATAGTAAGAGTATACAGGGTAAGTACAGAAACATGTAACAAACATACTGTATGCATTTATATAGTCTTTCATGCTTCACAAAATCAGTTGATTGAGAGTACATGCACATTTTGTCCTCAGGATGAATAATGGCAAATCCAGGATTGTCTTCGATGCTGCTTAAGATCTACTTTAAAAGTTTATAGCTGTTAAGATATTTGAAGGCTGTTTTGAAGAAGTTGAGTTATTATACCAAATGAAAAGCGCTTCATGTTTATTGTTTTTTAACAAATAAATTCATGAACCGAGAATCGAGGACTGTTTCTTTAGTTGCTCTTGCTGTTTTTGTGCTTTAACTGTTACATTTGCTTGAAGGGGGAAGAATAGAGTTTCAAATTTTGGAGACATAGCTGGGGTTTTGTTTATCTCCTACTGTGTTTTGAGATTTATTTATGGTAAGTAAAAATTTGTCTTCTGAGCATAAATGTCTGCTGGTTCAGATTTAAGGACTGGGCATTTGTCTGATTTGTTTGTTTATTTTTGTTTGACAACCTGTTCAGTGGACCAGCGCAGAGATCCCTTTCTGACAGACACAGGATACAGGCCGTGTTACACAATGTTTGCACTGTTATGTCAGAAAAGCTGTATATTTGATAAATATTGCTGGGATTGCAAACAGATATTAATGTTTAGGATACCTGGCATCAAATTAGAGTTGACTGATTAAGTTCTATTGTGTTTTCTTTTCCTGTTTCTGGCTTCTACATTTCCTAAAAATGTTGTAAAAATTAAAAAACTAAAACTGAGCTCATGCATTTACCTGCTTGATGATTCTAAAAAAAGGTAGCATCTATTATGAATGTTATTTAGATTTTCAATGAATGCCATCTGATAAAATATCTGGTAGCAGTAGCAGACCTCTCTCCCACAACTGCTCAACATGTGTCACAGTAAAGGAACATTCTAACATGAACCGAAAAGGTGAACTGAAGAAAAATGTATTTCACAGTTGTTACATATTTGTATCTCAGTTACTGTTCCTTTAGATGTGACTGGATTTCTGACAACTGCACAGCATGGGGTGTCACAGATATTTTGTTGTAAGCATTTCTCTCACTCTCTCACACTCTCTCTCCTTTGCAATAGCAGTCTTCTTTAAATGATACGTGAGTTATGCCTTGACTCTCTCAAGATTGCACAGCATGGGGTGAACCAGCTTTTTTCTTCCAAGCATTATCTTCTCTATCTCTGTCTTAAAATGACAGGTCTACTGAAGTGATATCAGAGTTAGCATGTTACCAGATAGCATTACTAAGAACAAAGCACTGTATATGAATGATAATTTCAATGTAAATGCATATTTTCGCGGATGCCCCTCCACTTGTGCATTCTGTTACTTACTGTCTAGATCTATATGCTGCCATCGTGATTTGGCATTGTATGCAGTTTTAACTCTCAGTTAGAATTATGAAGTAAATATTTAAACAGGAATAGCATACAGTGTTTGGATGTATGACATGATAATAGTACTTAGCTGCAGCTCTTTTATTATTTTGCCTTGCAACAATGCTTAAAAGAAAGTTAAAATTTAAATTTTGCCCAGTAGAACTAGAGCCATGCATTTGTTTTGCAGTGTATGAAGTTCTTTGTAAGTCAAACTCTTACCTGTTTTTACGGACTCTGTAATAAGATGTGTTCAGTGAAAGATTAATTCAGTTTATTTATTAGACCAGATCTTCAACTGCATTAGACATTGGTGGTTTAATGTGTCAAAATCAGGTAATAGTGATATTAGATAATGTGTACGTTTTTACAAAATACTGAGCTGTCTTCGTATGCCTAGCGTCCAGTATCAAAGCTGTTATCGGGGCTTCCATGCATCTTCTGCTACCATAAGACAATGAAGCTTAATACCTAGAGGTTTTGCATGTCTGTGTCAGGCAATAGCAGCTATGTGGTACATGTCTTACCAGACTGGGAATGTTAGAGCCATTTTTCTCTTTGTCAAACATATTGTGATGCTAAACTGAGCAGCTGCATAGAAAAATATTGTTTCATGGTGTTGCACCCAGTGTATAGAATACTATAAGGTCTCATCTTCAAAAGAGACAATCTAGAAGCCTTGTAACTGACCCTAACAACTGATATTTGGAGCTATTTAAACTGATGTAATAGGATGATCATATTTCTGTGGGTAAAAAATCTATGCACATGCCACACTATTTAATTTTAGAATGGCAGTGATCTACCTTTTATACTATATTATTAATTTCTATTATTGAATATGTGTGTAGCCAATATAAAAAACACTGGACAGCTAATTTCTTCATTATGTAGAATTTTAAAGACAGTGCTCATGCCTCACTCAATAAGTATATATAGTTTTAATAGGATCTTTGGTTCAAGTACTTATGAGGCTATTGATCTGTGTTGATCTTAAGAAGCAAGTCCTTATATTCCAATGGTAGTTTCTAGCACTTATATGTTCCATATGAATAACTCAACAGATGATGTGGGGTCTATATCACTTTGTCGAATGGACTATTTATCAAATACCTCTTTGTCGAACTTTATTTATCGAAACATAATTCATCGAACGCTCCTACTACAAAATTTTTCCAAGGAGAAAAATTAGTTAGCCAAACTACTGACATCACAAAAAACACAAAATTTAAAACCCACCAAGGTGGGAACACTGCCCACCACACCCCTCATAACTAAATATACCAACTCTGAGATCACACTACACTGGGGAAAAGGGCAAACTCCCAATGATGGCCAACTAGTTTTTCTCCCTGGGAAAAAAATTGCTAAAATGAGCACTAAATGGATTAAGTTTTGATAAATAAAGTTTGACAAAGAGGTATTCGATAAATAGTTTGTTCAACAGGGTGATATGGACCTGATGATATGTTGGGACATTTATATGTCCTCATCCATGAGGATCAGGAATGCAAAACCATGAGTGAATTTGTGTTTATCCACATATTCATCCAAATTATATTTGAATAGACTAAGAAAAGTACTTTGTTTTATGAAGAATTCAAGACAGTTCCACAGAATAAGGTGTTTACAATACCAATGGTAATATATATGCATATTTTTTACAACAGTTAGTAGAAACAAACAACATTGTACAAAACACAATAGTAAATACATTATAACCCAAGTAATACAGAAAATGCAATTCAAGGTACAAACACAGTTCAAGAAACATATAAAACAAATAGTAGAATAAGACAGTGTGGTAGTACAAGGC
>NC_056736.1:781778674-781796174 GCF_019279795.1 Protopterus annectens | reverse complement strand
CTTATAAGATCATGGTTGGCATAGGCATTTTTGTCAAGGCATTTTACTTTCTCAGATATACAGCCTTATTAAGTTTCATCACAAGTTATTGTTGCAACTGGTTATCTTACAGTCTTCTATGTTCTTTCAGTGAAATGTAATGTCCTATATTGTCTATGACACATGGGTGTTAGGCTTCTAAGATGGCCCATAGACACATCTGGGGGAGTTCTGGGCACAGATAGAGATGACTGGCAATTGTAAAAAATGACATTTATGTTGTAAATGTGTGCACATTTTGTGAGAATTTTTTGAAAGGACTTATAACAATTGATGTCAATGCCATAGGGGGTAAAGCTGGACTTATAATCAGGTGTGTCATAGGACCACTGATATGCTTTCATCAGCCCAGAGTAGAGCAGCTGCAGTTGCCCATGAACAGTTGGATATGGGGGGGGGGGGCTTATACAGAGCCACCGCTGACAACAAAGAGTTTCCATCTACTGTCAGACATCCAGAGAGCTCAGTGGAAAGTGCACAACAATATGTGATTGATATTGGTGCTAATATTTCTGGGAGGACATGTATATCCCGTGATGAGCTTCCAGGTAAACTTAAATATGTCAATTTATAACATTTTATAGTATAGTAAAATATTGTAAGTAATAGCTGATTGTTGTTTTAATTGTAATTTTTTTTGGCTGAAACTATTGATAAATTAATATCAGTTATCAACACATTTCTGTTCTTTACCCATGGACTTTGGGTGGAAGTATCAGCAAAATTTCAGTTAAAAGTACTGTTTGGAGATATAAAGGCAAAAATTCTTCCCCCTGTGTTATTGGAATTGTGACGACTGTGTCCTTACATTTTGCTTAACTTCTTCCAGGGCCATCCTTCATAGCAAGTGTGGAGTCATATGCACATGGTAAGCCACATATTTTTATTTTATTATCGATGACCATTTGTCACAAATATGCATTTATCTGTATGTGTAAGGTGGGTGACATAAGTGTTTGTGTATTGCTGTACCATCCATGATAGTGGCACCAGTGTTTGTTATCATATATTAATTTTAAGTTAGGCATTGATTTCTTTTGTGTATTTATTGCTTATTATCACAGGTGATAATGACAGTGGAAGTGTAGGACTCTTACCACCTGATTCAGAGTATCAGCAGACTCTGATGATGATGATGGCCAAACAGAGGCATAGTCAGGAGGTTCAGAGATTGAATCTGACACTAACTTTGACATTCATCCATCCCCTGTATTTCCATCAGACACAGCCAGTAGGCCTATGCATACCTATTCAAGTGAGCCTTCAGTTATTGGACAGGTGGAGGGTGACACACTTCCTCAAGGTAGTGTGGTTACTGTGGCTTCAGTGCCAGTTGACTGTGACTGTAGGGAAATTGTGGCTGAGGCACCACGCAAGAAGTTTGTTAGGTGTACTCGCAGGTGGCCTGCTGTCCACCCTCCACCTGAGCCTTGTTTTAAGTGCCAGTTGATGTATGTTTAGGGCCATCATGGATGTGCAGGCACTTTCCAATAGGGTCTCCAAGAAAATGCTTAGGGTTGTAGATGTGGCATAGGCTGACATGTGTAATTGCCACCACCTTGTGGCTGATTCAATAGATCGGATGAATGACATAATGGAATGGGCAGTGTCTGTGATGGACCATCTACTGGGAGGAAGATGGCATCCTCATGGACATATATATTCATCATCATCATCATCATCAGATGGTAGCCAACATAGCCGTGCCTAATCATACTCCTGTTGTGACACTACTTCCACTGCTCCATCAGTGATTACTGTATCCACACCCAGAAGTGACAGGCCATGGGGCTGTAGTCCTGGGTATACTCATGAGGAGAGCTCATCCAGCAGACATCAGTCACATTCTGGTAGCAGCAATGCATCTGACCATAGGCATGGATGTGACAGTGCAACTCTGGGCATAGCTATTTCTTACACTCAGGGACAAAGACAATGAACTGTTACTTCTACCATGCATGGCTCACACCTGTCCAACATACCAGGACATAAAGATAGCACAGAGTTTGGCTGTGTTCTTGCAGATACTCACACGTACATTTCACCTTGAGTGCCCATACAGATACACACACATATATAACAGTTATGTGTGTCAGTCATGAGGCTTACAGCACATTCTATCTTAGTGGTCTTTGGATACTCTGCCCAAATTTCTGCATGTCTATCTTTCTTACTCACATGCACACACTACATTTTGTGTCAGCCTTGGCCTCATGCCCCCCCCCCACCACCACCACCACCACCACACAGCACCTTGTGCAAATGATGATAACTGTGCCATATCCTTGATTTTCTATCTTTTGGATTCAGGGACACATAAGTCTTCTGTCTGATGCCAGGGTGCATAGCTGAGTGAGTGTTTAGTGTATATGCATTTGTGATGGTCTTTTCAAAATTGTATTGATTTCTTACATATTTTGTTATATATGCATATCTCTTAACCTCGTAGATGAGCAAAGCCATAAACAAAAATGTGACAAAGGCAGAAAAATAAGGACAATTTTTAGATATTTTGCTCTTACAAACTTAGAAAGTTGATAGAATAACAGGTTTTGCATTGCTATGAATTTTCTGAAGGATATGAAGTCTGAAACTATAATGTCGGTCATTATTTTCTAACTTCAATCTTTAACAAATTGCTAGTAATTTGTCAACATAAGACAATGCAAAATAAAAGATGAAAAATATGAGGCCAAAATCTGAGACTAATTATGGAGGCTGCCAAAAAAGCAATTATTAGAAAATAGAACTCATAGTCTAATCCAACTGTACTAGAAGTAGTGAATATATGAACAGAGATAAAACAACTGGAATTGGGATCTTTAGAAAAGGGTAGGAGCAAATTACATAGCAAAAATGGGAATTGTTGGAGCAATACATACAGAGGAGGAATGAGGTTTAAAAGAAGGCAGGATTTAAAGGAGCTATGTTACCTGGCACTTGCCCACTAAAGCAATTATATAAGTCAGCATTAAAAATTAAAAGCATTACACCCTCACAAACTCCCCTTGAGTACCTTGTTCCCCATTAGCCCTTTTTTTTCCAATTATAAAGGAATTCCCAATACTATTCTAGCATGTCCTAAGGTCAGTTGTCAATCTCCTCTCTGGTCCAGCTGGTGAATCTGGGAATCTTGAGGCAATGTTACAACTGCCTCATGTACACAGACAACCCTCTCCTCCTCCCAATAAATTCCAACACATGTGTGAGATGAAACCATATAGCCATACTGGAGGCTAAGCTCTCTCAACTCAATACTGGCATAACCAGTCAGGAGGAGAAGGAAACCACACTCACTACAATTCCAGTCTCACATAGACCTACCACGACAGCAAACCAAACACATAAACACACAAAAACATACTCGGAGGCTCTAAATAAAAATCTGCCTAAGCAGCAGAGACCTCCAAAGCAGACACCTAAGCAACCGCTACAACAAAACAAAACACGTACAACACATAGCTCACAAAGCCAGTGTGCCGAACAGTCACAGCCCTTAAGGCTAAACAACACACCTGATACACTTGTAATAGGTAACTCTACCGTCAGGCACACTGATGTCCCACTCACCAGGCTGAACAAGGAGAAGGTCACGGTGAGCTGCCTGTCGGGCGCTAGGATCCGCCACATAACACAAACACTCAGGTCACTCCAAGGCAAGTACAAATATGACTCAGTCATTGTCCATGCTGGTGTGAATGACCTGAGACATACCTTCCTGGACTACATGAAAAGAGACATAGAGGAGCTCTCTGAGCATGTAGCCCAGGCTGGTATGACCCTGACCTTGAGTAGCATCTTACCCTCACCAAGAATGATGCCACAATATGAAGACAAGATGATCAGTTTCAACAATTGGCTTAAGTATTGGTGTCATTCAAAGGGGATCCAATGCCTGTCAGCCTGGGATGACATGCTCGACAAGCCACGATGCTTTACTAGGGACGGCTTGCACCCATCACCCCTGGGCTTTTGGATATTGGCAAAGGCTCTTGCTACCCCCGTAGTGCCTTTTTTAGGCAAGGCTCAAAAGACAAACCCACCTCCATAGGTATCACAAGGCACTTGAAACTCTCCTTAGCATGGAGAACATCGATATCTGTGCAGTAACAGAAACCTGGTTCAAGGCTCCCGAGAGCACCCCAGCACTACCAGGTTATACCTCATACCATGCTTTTCGGCCCCAAAACTTGGACTGAACCACAAAAGGAGGGGGATTATCAATATTTGTCAAAGATACCCACACCTCCAGGTTAGTGGCACAGCACGAAGCATCAGAGACTATCCATGTGCAACTTACAGTGGGTAAAACTGCCTTCCAGTTTATAGCCTGCTAGAGACCACCCTCCCAAACCCAGGAACCCCACTCGGCCTTCCTGAGAACAATGGAAAATATGAAGGTCTCTCCAAACACCATTATTTTGGGTGACTTCAACTACCCAAAGATAGACTGGGAGCATTACTTTAGCTCCAACACCCTAGCCCAAAGGTTCCTAGAATTTATAAACTCAAATGCTATGGAACAACTTGTTACCACTCCCACAAAAGGCAAAAACATACTGGACCTGATCATCACCAACATGGGGACTCTATGCTCCAGACCAGAAGTGTATCCCTCATTGGTAAGATCAGACCATAAACTAATCTCACTGGATATTCACATCCCGACTCCTCCCCCTGCCCTGAAAACCACAGTAAAAAACTTCTCTAATGCAAATTTCACACTCCTCAAAACTGAGGTGGAATCCTTCAAAGCCCCCGGGCCTGTGGAAAATACGGCCCAGACCGCAGAATTCTTTATAAATGCATTCTATGAACACCTTCAGGAATGTATGGATCATGCAATCCCAAATAAAACCAAGTCCCAATCCTCCAAAGGCAGACGTCCTGTCTGGTGGACCCCAGCCATAAACAAACTATACAATAAAAGGAGGAAGCTACTACATGATAGAGCAAAATCCCAAAAAGGGAAGACATCTCTGATCAGTATTAGCAAAAAACTACGGGCACTCATAAAATCGTCTAAGGCCAGCTTCGAGAGAAAAATTGCACAGGACACTAAGGATAATCACAAGGCTTTCTTTAGTTATGTTAGGAACCTAGGTGGGAATTCCCAGATATGCTCAGAATTAGTCCAAAATGACAAAAAATACACCGAACCCACAGACATTGCCAACATCCTAGCTGACAGGTTCAGCGCAAACACCCCCCCACCCTCCCCACCAAAAGGGCAAATATCTATCCCAGCAGAGTGCTGCCCCCCTGACATCTCAGATGCTCAGGTAAGAGCTGCCCTCTCCAAAGCAAAAAACACAGCATCAATGGGACCAGATGGTGTCCCGGGCTGTGTCCTACATAAACTCCAAGAAAAGCTAAACCCAAACATAAAACTACTGTTCAGTCTCAGCCTTACTATAGGATATGTGCCCAAAGAGTGGTGTACAGCAACAGTGGTCCCTCTCCACAAAGGTGGTGCCTCAACGGATCCTGGAAACTATCGCCCCATAAGCCTGACTAGCTTGGTCTGCAAAGCTATGGAAAGGATCATCATGGACCTCATAAATAAAGATACTGGGGCCATACAGACACTGGATCATACCCAGTTTGGCTTTGTTAAGGGCAGATCCTGCCTATTAAACCTGGTTGATTTCTTTGAAACAGTCACTAAGGCCATTGACAAGGGGAAGGTGGTCCACACAGCCTACCTGGACCTCGCAAAAGCCTTCGATACAATACCCCACTCGGGCATTATAGATAAGCTCCCAGCTTAAATATAAACCCCTATGTCACTAGATGGGTTGCAAACTGGCTCAAGGATAGAACCCACATGGTTAGAATTGCTGGAGCCATGTCAGACTCCAAACCAGTTACAATTGGCGTCCCACAAGGCTCAGTCCTGGGACCTCTCTTGTTCGGTATATATTTCTTGGAGGTACAGGCCAACACAGAAGGACTGTGGCTGACCAAGTTTGCAGATGACTGCAAACTGGGCGCCATAATCGACACTCCAGCTGACACAAGCATCCTCCAAAAGGGCCTCATAGAAACAGACAACTGGTGCCAGAGCACCTCAAGCTAAATGCCAAAACGTGTATAGTCATCCCCTTTAGAAAAAACAAAGTGCCCACAAATTACCACATAGGTGGTAATCCATTAAGTACAGAAGAAGTAATTAGGGACTTGGGGACCCAAGTTGATAGCAATCTCTCATTTGACAACCACGTGGCCAAAGTGGTTAGAAAAACATTTTATACAGCCCACCTAATCATGAAGGGATTCACATCTAGATCAGGGGAGGTCATCGTGCCTCTTTACTCATCCCTCATCAGGCCCATAATTGAGTACAATGCCCCTTTTGGGATGTATCTTATGAGACACCTGCAGCAACTGGAAAGACCCCAAAAGTACCTCACCAAGAGGAAAGGGCTCAAACAGATGCCATATGCTGCCCGGTTAAAGAAACTCCAGCTCTACCCAGTGGCATACCGCCTGCACAGAGACGATCTGTGCCTGACGTATAAAGCCATGTCCAACCCAGAATTAATGAACATGCTGCACCTCAGAAAATCCAAATCCCATCAAGCTACGCGCTCGAGAGACTTGAACCTCAGCACTGAAATAAATAGGACATGCTGGAGGGACAGATTCATAACCCAGAGGCTCCCTTCACTCTGGAATAAAATCCCAGTCCAGGTTAGGCAGAGTCCCTCATTGACTCTCTTCAAGAGGAATCTTGATGAGTGGATGGGAGATCGTAGGTTTACCCCGGGTATCACTTCTGTGTCACTGTTAGACAGAGGCACAGTATACTAACCTCGAAAAAGGGCATAGCAAAATTATTTTAAAATGGGAGGCAAAAGCCAAACACACTCTGGCTAGGCTTATAAATGCCCTAGGGCAGATAGCCTAGTATGAAACTATGAACCTATGAACCTATGTAATGTCTGACTGACACTGATTGGGTAGATTATAACTGATGTATGTTTGCAACTAAAATTATGTCGCTATGGCTTGTGATGTATAATGCTTGCAACTAAGATTATGTCAATATGGTTTGTTTTCATTTATATAAATGCATGATTGCTTATGTCATAACTGATGATTTAATAAAGATGCTTCTTGTTTAAAAAATATTAGGCCACGATTTGGACATTCTGTGAAAATCTGTGCATTTGAGAGGTAAGCATGTGTGAATCTTTGATGCATGAGGCCTATTAGTTAATAGAGAATACATGTATTGACATACAGTAAGTCAGTGCTGTCAGATATTGGTGTAAAAATCACCCAACTTCCACTTAGTTGCATTAGCAAGTAACAATATTATGCTATTTGTTTATGTTCTTAGCCATTTATTTTCCCGTTCCAAATTTAACACATCGTGGAAGTCCAGCAGTTGCGAGAGCTTTAATTTGGGGCTGATTCTGTTTGATGGTTCTAGTACACAGGAATTATAAAATTAAATAAAGGTTGTGAGTATTGCTTGGCATCAATATTACTGTATGTATGTGCATAGGATGAAGGTTCCACCCCTTAGATGGTGAACGTGTGCGCTATCTGTTGCCTCTTGGCCAGGGTGAGAGCATATTGTGCACACCTACGTATGTCTACATACACAGTGTTTGTTGGTTCCATTCTGACCCTCACCTGCATGTGGTTGTGGTGATCTTGCAAGTGGTGATGGGATGTGAGCCTCTTCCCCTTGGTGGTCCTGCTGAAGCTGTTTTCTAAGAATAATATTGTGAAGGATGGCAAAGACAGTGACAATTTCAGCACATGTACAGTGATTGTGCTGTAGCTCCTCCAGATGTATCTAGGCACTTGAAAAATGATTTCAGCAGCCCAAACTCATGCTCTATGATATTTCTTGTTTGCACGTGTGCCTCATTATAACATTCTTCAGATAATGTGTGTGCATTTTTGATGGATGTCATCAACCGCAGTTCGAGTGCAAAACTTGCATCCCCAAGCAAACCCTGCTGGATATCCCCCCAGAAAATATCTGATAGAGTTGAAAGTTGTGCCAGATATGTGAGTCATGGTATCTTCCTGGGTTACCTGCACACACATTCTAGATGATTCTGTTAGTGTTACACATGACCTGGCAGTTAATTGGTGAACACCCTTTCTGTTTGTGTACATCCTTCCCTGTTCCCAGGTGGTGCTTTCATTTTGATGTACGTGCAGTCTATGGTACCCAAGACTTCAGGATAGTGTGCTACAGGGTAGTACTCCTGCATATTTGTGGCTCTGTCCGCAGGTGTATAGGGAAAATGTATGTAAGCATTGGCATGTTGTAGCATAGGATTCGGGAGCTGAAGAAGGATCCTGGATGATGATGCCTGTGACACCTCCAGCATGTCCTTTGTTGGTTTCTGGAAGGTTCCTGTAGTTAATATTCTAAGTGATACACATACCTTAGTCTTCACTGGTATTGGTTCCACTCTGTAGTCTTCACTGGTATTGGTTCTGGTCTGTTTGCCCTTGCTCTCTGTTGAAGACGACAGAGGTTGCAGAGTTCCTGTAGTGTGTCTGCATCCATCCTGTAGCACTCTACAATTTCCACCTCATGTAGACCATGAAATGTTAAACAGGGTCTAAACACCCTTCTCCTTCTTGACTGAGGTCTGTTAGCAGCAGCAGCAGCATAGACTTGGGCCTGTTGCACATACACATGAATAAGAGCAACAGCAGCCCCTAACATTGTTTCTGTGTACACTAGTTTCTATGGCTGTATTCCATTAGGTTTTAGAATTCCCAAGCAAACCTTCCATTAAGGCCAGATGATCATTTTATAGCTCGCTGAATAGCTACACTATTTTGGATTGGTTGCTTAGCATACAGTTCAGCTGCTTATGCTGTAATTAGCATGGCACTATGTTTACCATGTTTGTGCAGCTGTACATGGCATGTAGAGCCAGTTACTGAATACAAAATGGGGCACTATCATATGCGCATTTTGCCACAATGCACACACGGTCTTAGTGCACTATGTAGGCTTTATTGAATAAGCACCTATTAAAAATCGATAATGTGGTGGTAATAACTTTTCTCCTTCTGTTCAAATATGAATTCCTCCTGTGTGTGTTCTTTCTCCGGTATTGCAAACAGCATGCAGTCACATTTTTTATTTGAAAGGAGACTGGCTTCCTCACCCTACTGAAGGAATCTGTTAAGAAAAATAAGCATTTATTTTTAGAAACCAGATGCAGATCTGTTCTATCGCTTTCAAGTAGAGTAAACATTGTGCAAAAGAATGAAAAGTGAAGAAGAATGTTAACAAAGTCTGAAAAAATAAAGAACTACACCTGCCCATTGTCCATGGCAGCAGAATATGTGTTAAGAAGGCTCATCATAATGTTCATTTGCTTTCACTATGATTCCTCAAGTTATAAATCCACCATTCTCCAACTCACCTAGCTTAACTACTTGACAAGTCAACCCCTTTGAAAAAAATAAATGTAAGCACATTTTTCAGGTGCAAGCACCCCACATCTCCAAAACTTACATACACCAACTTCATAGTTGCACAAATACAAATATGGGGAAATCTTTCAAAAGAAATGAATCACTTAGAAACCACACTGGCAGTGATTTCATAAAGGATTACAATGGTAGGAAAGTTCAACTTTGCTAAGTTGTGTTTGTCATGTTAGTTTGTACTGCAGTTGTCAGTCAATAAGCAGTTGAGCTTATGGTTCTTTTCAGTCTGAAATTACTTCTCAGGGTATGCAGTGGAAAGTGTTTCATCAGGCTCATGCAGAAAGATATACTTTGGTCATTCAACCTGTACCTTGGCTAACTTCAAAATTTCTAGGTTTATCTTTCTTATTTGAAACAGACCATGTGTAATATAAGATCAAATGTAGATATTAACTTGATATGCAAGGTCTCCTGGGCACATACATATAACAAATAGGAGCCCTACGCAATTATAAACACACACACACACACACACACACACACACACACACACACACACACACACACACACACATATGCACACTGCATACGCATAGACAGAGTCATGTGATTTCACTCACTTGAGAGACAGATTCATTTGAAGTGACTATTGATTTAATTTTTCCATCAACAAAGAAGTACCTTACTTAAAACTAAAATTGAGATTTGTGTTGTCTGACAGTACTTTTTAAAGCTTAGAATTGCTTAGAATTTTTGTATATGTTGAGAAAACTGTAATTTGCAGTGCTCTGAGGTATTATTTGGTTGCAGTGAGCTAGAATGCAAAGTTTCTGTTGTCTGTCAGTTGCTTTGCCTTGCTAATGTGTATGCTACATTGCATGGCATTGTCTTTGTTTGAGTGGACTTCTGTACCATACAGCATTATGGTAACCTATATTTTATAGTAGATAGCGGGAGTCTTTCTGAAATTCCCTTCCAGGTGACCTAAATCAATTTACTGTTATCTCAACCAGACCTGATGCACTGTATTTTCTGTCCTTAAAGTATAGTTCATATTATACATTCCTTTCTTGCAGCATTCTCAAACACCATTTCCCACGTAACAGCTTAATTCAAATACCTGTGATGTCATTCTGTCATCACTATTAGCTGTTCTGCATTTTTCCCTCTTTACAGCACTGGTCAAATAATTGCTTTTTTCTACAACTGCAGTGTTCAAAAAAAAAAAAACAGTTGCACCAGAACCAAAATTGCTAAACACATATTTATATTTATAGACTAAAACTGTATTACAGGCTTGCATTGTTTTGTTTCGTTTTTTCATCTTGATTCACTAATTTTTTTCTCGTACTGCACTGTTTAAGAAATTGTGGCATGTATGCCTCCACTGAATTTATTAGTGGCAACTCTGCATCCACTGCTTTGATGTAATATAATATGGTGTTGTCCCGGTCCCCTTCAATAATAACATCACACCAAATTATATTTGACAACCTTTATTAGATTTCCATAACATAGCTTTGATCACCAACTGTATTTATTACAACTATTCATGATATAATTGATAGTAAATACAGCATAAAATCCTTGTATTGTTAATCAGGGAAGCGTACCTACTCACCCTGCCCCAGTAAGCAACGTCCATACCTCTACTCACTTTACTTATGAAGCAGCATCCCAATCAACTTCATACACCATTTTATTGTAATGTTAATCAGGGCAGCATACCAACTCACCCTGCCCAACAAGCAGGGTTCATATCTCTGCTCGCTTACTTCATTTATGAAGCAGCGTCCCAACTCATTTCATACACCATCCATTGAATTACCTTCCACCAAATACGCACCATCCTTACCTCAGCTTGCTTGTCTGTTCAGCAAGCTTCCTCCAACTACTCATTTCCTTTCTCCAGATCCTTGAAATGAACAGCCAGACATCAGAGGGGGAACAGAAGAGGGCAAACCTATCTCTCTTCTCTGCCAACCAGCCTGAACAGGCTGTTCCCCCTCCCTTCTACCCAAAATTGTTCAATCCACTTCCCATAAAGGGAAAGGTCAAGCCAAACATCATTTGGTGTACCCATCATCTGTAAAGCACTTTAGAATCCATTCATAAACGCCTTTGCCATGCCATCACTGAAACACACCCTAATGAAACTAAATAAAGCAGGATTACCATGACCCCATTATAACACCGGAACATCCACACCTAGAGAACACATATCCTTTTAGCCCGCTCCCGTCAATGCTAAAATCATGGCTCAACCTGAATGTATTGACAGCCTATAACCACAACAAAACCACAAACTATAACCCTTTGAACTCAAGATGGCACCCATTCAAACTAGTAGCAAGTCTCACACCCAAGACCCTGTTAACCGTAGCATATCACCTTATCCCACCCACTACCCAGTTCTATATGTGCAACAACTCCATTACCATAGAGAATAGTCTAACTCCAAAACTTTAATGTCCTAACCTTAGATGGCAGAAATCCAGCACCTTTTGACCTAGTTCCTGAAAACTCACCTATGCTCAACAATGAAATACTCTACATGCCAAGCCTTAAACACCCCCAATTCACTCATTACCAAACCATTCTTAACCCCTGTTTGTCACTAGCCTTTCCCCTCAAAAGCTCTCTTTGCTTATGTTACCTATACCACTAGTATCCTACAGCTGCCTTATCCTGCAACCAGGCTTCCTTAAACCATCTAACTCCCCCATAACAACACACCCAGTTTCTAAACTACCCCAACACAGCCACCTACCTGCCATGCTTCCTAAAACCCTATCTACAAAATTCACCCAAACCCCTAGTGAAATGATCCTTGTGCTATCCTGTAAAACCTTAACCTAGTATGTAACATCAACACTACCTACTCAAGAGACAAACCTTTCACCCTAAAATGCCACCCGTTATGAACAAAGTCCAGCATCATGTCAAACCCTCCTTGGCCCTTCCCCCACATACGGTACAAACAACTGGATGAGTGAATACGACCCCCCCCCCCAAGGTTCCAAGCAAGCAAGGATTGAACTTCACTGGCTTGCAGGAGCTATAGGGCTGTAGCCCCATAAGTTCCTGTGCTCCTATGCACATCGCGACTCTATGCATCCCATGGGATCCCCACACTCCCCATAAACCATCTGACATTTTTCCCCTTTGGCCCCCTTTACCTAACTCTTCCTCACTTGCCCCCTATACCAATGCAATAATCAGCTCCCACTAATTAAACACAGAGCTCAAACATACCTTACTAAGATGATTACTCAGACCCTCCTTGTGCCCCATTAAAGTGGCAAGAATGTCCATTGTATCAAAACATCACCTTTCAAATCCCCTTTTCAGGCCACTGCACGATGCCTTCTGCACTCCAGCAATCTGCAAAGAAAGAAACAATGATAAATTCTGTGTGTGCACACATACCATGATTACTTAACATGGAGGCACTGACCAAGACCCCTGCTACCCCATCAAACCCTTACCTATGGCCAATGGCCGTGGTCCCTTACTATTGAATGCAAATGCTCAAAAGCAGGGACAACTTTCAACGTTAATCTAACATACAAACAGTTAATAGAACAAATTGCACAACCCATTAACCCTGATATCATAACTCAAATGCCTGTCCTTCTTTGACTAGCAGTGTAAAATCCTCTACCAAAACTCAACAACTTTGAAATCCTCTTACTTCCATCAATAACTGTTTCCCACTTGTGTTCCCCTTGTGTAACCTTCTCACTCACCACTGCTTCCATCATCTGCAAATTCACTGTATTGGCACAACTGGTACTCTGCACACCACCATCTACAAAGAAAAGGACAGAATTAAACTCTAATAGTAACAAGCAGGCTCCACCTTATACCCACCTATTCCAAATTACAGCCGCAGCGTTCCACGACCCCATCTGCAAGAAAGAAAAAGACATGTCAAACATCCAAAATACATGACACACATTCCAAGGCATCTTCAAGGACAACCTATCCTGCCAACCCGGGAAGAAATGTACCACCGCCACTCCCATCTATGACAAAGCAGGCCTAACTGAAGCTATGCGTCCAATGACCCTATCAAATACCCAAGATCAATGTAACTACCAGTCGAGTATGTTAAAAGTAAACCCCATACATGAATGGACCTAGGGGTAAAGTTGCATATGTGTCTTTTATAAAATAGCCCATTTAAGACTCAATCTTGCTCATAATATATTGTGAATTCTGTGCTGTAGTCATTCGGTTGCTGTTACTAATAAAAGTTACCTTTTGAAACTATTGGTGAATCTTGACATTTTTGACAATCTAATGAGAATAGGGAGTAGATAACATAGGATTATAAGATCATAGGATCACAGGAGGTCATTAGACCAATGGCTCCAGGGCCCTACATCTATTTACTTCCTCACAAAACAGCAGACTGTGTTCAAAGCAGAGTAGAAAGTGTTTCAACCTGGCAATCTGATGACACTCATTTCTAGCCCCTTCAAATTCAAACTACTTCTATAGCCATGCAACCTGTCTCACATCCTGTCTGCACTCCCCATGGTAGTACTACTCAATACATGACCCATCCAAACAATTACTAGTTCACCCCAAGCCTCTAACCAGCCCCAACCCTCCCCCAAACACTAAACTTATCAATCATGCCTCCCTAAAATGTATAGCATTGATAACATAACAGACTTAGCACTAAACTGAATTCCTGTAGTGCAGGAAATTTAACTTTAATACAGCTGGGAAGTCATGCGACCAGTGTTAACATCCTTTTTGTGCCAACATATCCTTTTTGTCCCAACAAAAGTATCCTTAATCTATTAAAACTTAATTTGCTGCTGAGGAGACGAACTCTGGCAGTGCACATCGCCTTACTCGTTTATACTGTGAAAGCACGTTAGGTGACTGTGGTAATCAGAGGGGCACTATCAAACCCTTCCTAAATCTCTCTGGGCTCAGCAACTGTCTAAAAGACTTGACAGCCCCAATCTTCTATTTCTCACAGCCACTTAGCATGCGTGGCAACAACCGTCACACTAACTTACTCATAGCCTGCGAAAACCATACGAGGCTTCCCAATGGACAATGGATGAAATGTATGGTTTCCTAAACTGTCGCCTTACAGAGAACGACATTTTTCTTAGAAGATATCATCTTTCTTTTTTATTTCATACACATTTAAACACCAGCAAAACCCAAGATAAAATGAATGCAGGATTCTGAAGTTTTAAGACTTAAAATGGCATTTGCTTAAATCTACCTAACAGCAGTCATATTTCCTTTCATTACCGTACTGTATGTTTTTTTTTTTTGTTTTTTTTTAAACTAGTGTCACAGAGAATATGTCCTCCAGCTAGGTGTTTCACAATATTTTGTGCAATTAAGCCTCCATTATTCTTCTTATTATATTATTCTACAGGATGTTTACACACTGTGCAGCAGGTATGTGATTAGCTTTATCAGCATTTACTTCAGTCAAAGGATACTTGCCTATGTGACACACATTTGGAACTCTGACTCAGACTGGCTGTACCCAGTCATTAAAAGCATGGCATGGAAAATGTACAAAAGGGTACAAGCTATGAGACCCATATCTCCCCATAAACTCTCATCGATTGGCCCTAATCCCAGGAAGAATGAGTCTGACGGTAAAAGACTGGCTTCATGCAATAACATAGCATAATTCACTGCCAAGAGAATTACCGAGCAGGTTAAAGAATTTTGCATCGCTAACAGTGTATCTACAATGTTTTGTGCCAAAATTAAATGATTAAAATATGCTAGCTGCAACTGAACCTCCTTGCTATAACAGTGGGTACGTTTATTTAAATTAAGCTAACCGATGTATAAAAGAGCAAATAAAACTTATCAAGTGGCTCCATGCTGTCACTGCGCATGCATCCAAATCCCTTCTCCCCACCACATGGAACAACATCAACTCCACCCAGCCCGTGAAACGCTAACCACTCACGAAATTGAAACACAGGGGAAAACCCTAAAATTATGTGCCTCTCGCAGCCAGCGAAACCCTAAACCACCACAAAACAGACCATCGGGAACAAAACGGAACCACTGATCCAACGACTGACTACCATAAGGCAAGAATACGGGGAAACGTGCCCAAGGAAGTAGTTAAACTCTGGGCAGAAAACCAACAAATCCATTGTAACCAAAACATCTCTATCCTAGCAGTCAGTAAGGATGAAGTCACTGCTGACAACCAAGCCCCGATGGCAAAACTCACAAATGAGCACCCCACAAATAACACATCCGAGCCAACGCAAAGCTGACTGAGCATGCACTGCCATGAACAGCCTGAACTAAGCCAGCAAACTAACTTTCACCATCCATACCACATTACCGGGCCATATGCAGAATTGCCAGCACTCCACTAATGCTAAGAAACCAAGGACCATGCCACTAAATCAACTACCAAGAGGGGGAAAAAAACCTGCAAATAGCCCTTCATGGCTAAAATAACCCTATAACTTAGACAGCTGCTTTACAACCAGACTTCTCACTGCATGCTCCTTTCTGAAAGAAAATTGCACCCTTCGAGAGTACGAAATGATAGTTTCTACCGAGCACTATCAAACATACAGCCCTCACTTCAATGGCAACTACGCTTGCATGATGCAGCCCATAAACCACAACAACCCATACCTAACCCCAATTATGCTGTGATGAGCCCTCCCAAATTAAATAGAATTACTAGGGAACATCAAGTCTATACTGAGAAATGCTAAGGCTGTGCTACCACCCATAGTACTACCAACTGCTTAACTCAAATAACCATGTTCCACACGGCCTAATTTACCCAGAAGTACATAAGGTTGTCATGGACGAAGTACTTGCAGTAGTAAGTTCACACCAAAATGTGACTGCTTAACCCAACTTCACTAGACTAAACCTCTTAAGCCCCTCCCCATCATTATCTCATTTCCTCCCAACCATCCCTGCCTCCACTTCCCAACCCACCTAACTCCCCTTAATATTAACCTAACCCCCCCATGAAGATGTCCCGGGACAACTTAGTTTGTTGCCAGAATTCATTTGTGTACCATTTGCAGAATATATATTGCACTGCATGTATGCTATGTATTAATGTTCCAGAACTGTATCATTTAAAGTCATATTTTCTTTAAACCTCATACAGCACTAATTCTTCTGAATTTTCTTGATAACAGCCGTATTCCTGTGAGTCTAGCTACTAGCAAGCATTTTTTTAGCTTTGCTGCTTACTATTGAACTCCACTGTGTGAGTCAGCATAATTTTTGGACGAGCTCTCCACTTCTTTACTACTAAAATATAAATAAAGGGCAGCAGTAGGGTAGGTTAAAAGGTGGTAGCAGTGGGACAAACAGTTACAAGAGTCAACTATTTAGATTTCAATTTTGTGTGGGAATGGCTACAGCAAAGAAAGCTGAAGAAGCAACGAGTATATTTTGTAAATGGAAAGGTACCAGACAGGTGTTAAAGAACCTTTTGAAAAAATGTACCTGTAAATATCAGCAGGAGGACAATAGTAGATAAACGTAGAGAATTTTAATGTTTTCTTACTGGTGTAATTATTTGGCAAGTAATATTTCTTTGCCAGACAATATTCAAAAGAAACTTATTCTGCCAATTGTGGAGATCAGACCTGTATCAGTATCTTCTGCTTTAAAAATTGGCTCAGCTACAGGCAGTTTTAACAGTTGGAACTCAATTTTCTCCTTTCACACAATGAGCAAACCAACTTGTGGATACTGATATACTAAAGAAAAAAAGTGAATTAGAGGAGTGGTACCTTCAAATTTGTAAGACAGAGACCCAGTGAGCATGACAGAAATGCAAAGTTAGCAAAATACTTATGGTTCTATTATGCTTTAGTTCTCCTCAACAGTAAAATTAAGTACATTTCTTTAGCATAGGGGTCTAAGCAGACACTGCTAAAATAAAGTGCACCTCGTTAATAAAAAAAGATCAATAACAATTGCTAGTCCTAGAAGACTTAATTCCTTTCAAAATGATTAAAAATATATTCCTCTATTCCTGTATTACTCC
>NC_056736.1:781771174-781776174 GCF_019279795.1 Protopterus annectens | reverse complement strand
TCATCCTCCATTGTCAAATTAGAGTACAAATTAGTGATGTTCGCATAAAAGACTGGTGGTGCACTTCAAACAAACACATCTGAATTAAGGGAATTCTCAAAAAAAAATCCTGCAGCTACATCATGTTCTAAATAATTTCCACAACATCCATACTCAGACTGATGCTACAAATAGAGCCAAAAGCCTTTACCTCCAAATTCTTCTCCCACATTAATAGTTATGTACAGACAGTGGTACCTACTCAGCAAATTTAACAATCCCTTATGGTAGAAAAATCATATATACAATTTTTATAATAAAAAGAAGTCTATATAAGTGGTCACTTACTCCCCATCTTAAGAGCACATTTATACATGCCATTAACTAAGCAAAGAACTTAAGGTAGCAGTCATTAAACAGAGAGTTGATTATGAACTCAAAAATGGCTGCTGATACCAAAAGTAATTATTAATACTTCTTTAACTGTGTTAGAAAGTTAAGAAACATCACCCATCTTTGTTCAAAACTGGTCCAGAATGAATTGTCTCCAGGCTTATTTCTTTCTTTGACCAAACCTAACTGCTAGAAAATTCTCTAGTAAGTAACTTTGCACCCTAGCATCTGGACAAGTAGAATACCTTTGCTTCATCATAAAAACTAATGTGGCATTGGTAACTAGAATGGCACAAAAGAAAAGGGTTCTGCAGTGAAACTTCTAATCTGAGTTGTGACTGAATCCCATGGTGAGTACAGGTAGCCATAGGATTTTTGCTTTATGTATTAAAAATCCAAACACATATGCAATTGTGTCAAAAACGGGAGATATCAAAAACATTTAAGGATTATTATGGCAGTTTGTATCTGACAGAAACAATGAAAAAAGAGGATGATACATTCATTCAAGGCTATCATAAAGATTTTCTGCTGCCAGATATTTTAGATTATAAAAGTGTGGACTTGATTACAAATATAACTACTTCAGAGCTCTTTGAAGCTATAGCTAGGCAACATCTGGAGAAAACCAAAGGCTCAGATGATCTAGCAATTGAAGTATGAAAACTACATGCAAAGAAGTAAGTTAAGACGCAGGCAGTACTTATCAAAACAATTCTAACAGAAAGGAAGCTACCTGATTCCTAGAAAGAAGGTATTATTGTAGAAATTCTAAAATAAGGTAGAGATCTGAAGTATCCCAGAGTCTTACATGCCTATAACTACATGAAATCATGAGTACAAATATTTATGAATACTTTTGCCACTTGGCTAAAACAAATACTCCCACATCTAATACATAGGTTCATAGGTAGCTACTAGGCTAGCTATCTTTGCAAGCCATTTTAAGCTAGTCAGTTTTCCTTCAATAGTGAGAATCAGAAACTATACCTTGTGTTTGTGAGCTAAACAGTTTAAGCATTATGCTAAACAACAACCCAAAACCATACAACTCAGGGGGGACTTGAACCCATAACCCTCCCCACTTACACTATGCAAGCTATTTTATTTACATGTTGAGCAACACAAGCAGTATTTGGATTGATGTGGCTTTATTGCTAGTAGAAAAACATTTGCTAATGTACTACACATACTGTCATAATGGCACACAATGTACAATGTGTAAACAAACAACAAAGAGGTACAGGTGGGATGGCTGGATGCTGAAAAGTAATTCAGTAGGGTAGAATAGAGATTTTTATCTTGGGTGATGAAGGAAATAGCACTACCAGACTGTTTTATTCCTTATCTTTATATTTACTGAAGGGCTACTCCTGGACTGAAGGCAACGGCAAGCTTATCACAGCCTTTCCAAATGACTATAGCAACTAGATAGGTATGCCTGCTGCCCCCTACTATTTACAATTTACTTAGAGGCACTTTTAGGGAGTGTAAGGAAATCTAAAATAGTGGGTTATAAATGGGGTAAAACATGTTTAGAAAATAGAGTTGTATGCAAATGACGTTATACTAATGTTTGGCAATTCATTAAGGGACTTAAAACAATTTTTCTTGATTTCAAGAAATTTGAGAGGATTACAGGTTATAAAATTAACATAGAAAAGATGAAAGCATTAAAAACAAATATACTAAAAGAAGTGCAGCTAGTAAATACCTTTAAGTGTGAGTACGTAGACTGAAATATTTATGTGTCTGGTTTGGAGAAACACTGGAGGATTCTTATAAATCAAAGCATAATAGCCACATTAATAATTCACATGATGTAATGACATACACCATTACTGTGATTACATATTTCAGCCCCATGGTACATATAGCTTTGTTCCAATTTGTCATGGATAATCTGGTACTGAAATGTGATGTCATTATGTGTCAAAGCTGGTTATGGTTCCAACATGAACAGGCTATAGCAATGCCACTGACATTAAATACTTGTAATACAATGTAGCATACACAAAATTACACCAATAATGTAGTACATGTCCCTTTTAGTATATTGCAGGCCATGACACTGACATGTATTACAGGCAAGCTACATTATGTATATATTATTACATGCAGTGCAGTGTGCAAATGACAGCATCCACATAATTTATATGTATACATGCAACATACTTTTCACAATTTACATTGTCTATAACATGGACTACAGTAAAGTAATAGCACCAGTAATAGTCTCTATATGTAGATACATGTGTATCCAAATCAAATACATTGACTGTCTGTCATGGATGTGCATGTAGTCAATAAATGGTATTGTTTGCATTTCCATTGTGACATTACCATACTATTATGTAAAACAAGTATCCACTATAACCTCTATATAGATATATAAATTGTATATATATGTGTATGCATGTGTATATATATATATAGAAAACCAAAGAAAGGTGAGCCCCTGCAAGTATGGTAGCTGCACGGCTCCAAAAATCCTTGAGCAAAACAAAAAATGCAGACCCAACAAACCGTGACAGACAAGTTTATTATTATAAAGTAGGAGAACAAAACAGACCGGTTTCAGCTGTAAGTTTAATACACCTTCATCAGTGTAGTAAATTCTAGTTGCAACCATTCTCCTTTTATATTGTATCACCACTAGAGGCTAGATAAGAAAATTGCTTCCATTAACACATTAGAAATATTCATTAAGTCCTGATGAGAATAAAGCACCAAGTTTGATGATCCATTTTTTCTCTTTATTGTTCTTTATTGTTCAATAATTGATGCCAACCTGATTTATTATTTCTGTTACCCTGTATTTTATCAATAATCGTAAAATTAAATACTGCATTATGATGTTTTTCAGTTTGTTTATATAAAGCATTTATTGTTTTTTTGACCCTGATATCACTTATGTGTTTTGAAATCCTAAATTTGACTGGTTTTGAGGTCTGTCCCACATAAAAGGCAGAGCAGCTGCAAGTGGCCATATAAATGAGCCAGTCTGACTGACAATTTGCAAAGAATGAGATGTTAAACACTTGCCCAGTACTTTTACTAGTAAATTCTCGGGTCTTCAACATCCTTTTACAGTGGGTACAATGACCACATGGAAAACAAACCTTGCAAAACCCCACCATCTAATGTTGTCTGTATTGAGTGCATATTAGATGTATGCACATGTTTATACTGATTCATGTATGAGCCAAAATTGTTGCCACTTCTAAAAGAAAAATGACATGTATCATCTAAAATTTCACATAGCCTGGTATCTGCTAATAAGATATTCCAGTGCCGGCGGACACTATTGAGTAAGACATCCATATTTCTTCCATAGGCAGTAATTAATCTGATTTGTGAATTGTTATCTGATATTTTGTCCCTCTACTGAAGTAAGTTGTCCTGTTCTGATTGGATGCCCAGTGTTTGGCCTGATAGGTGTCCCCTCTCTTGTAGCCCCTCTGCCTGAATCTCATAACTAAATCTTGCTCATAAGACTGATAAGTGGCTGCATCCGAACATATCCTTTGGATACGTAGAAACTGTGACTTTGGAATGTTTGTGCATATGTGAGGTGGATGAAAGCTGGTAGCATGGAGTAAGGGGTTGAACTGGGGGTGTTTACAATAAACCTCAGATGTTAAAGTATGATCAGCATTTCTGGTTGCTAACACATCCAGAAACGTAATTCTGTCCGTGTCAAAAGTAGCTGTAAAGTGAATCCCCCATTTGTTATCATCCAAGAATTCAACAAATTCTTGAAGATATTCTATATCTGACCTCCATACTAACCAGCAGTCATCCAAATATCTCCTCCAAATGTCAATCTCATCAATGTAGATGGTATGTGCCCTATCATAAATCAGTTGTTCCTCAATATAGGCCATAAAGAGATTGGCATATATATGGGGGCAAAGGAGGCCTCCATGGTAGTTCCTTTAATCTGTAAATAGCAGTTGTTTTGAAAGTAGAAAACATATTAGTCAAAACATGCTCTGTTAAACAGAGTAGGAAGGTATTAAAGCCCGGTAGATAAAACTCGGACCTAAGTAACCATTATTCTAAAGCCTCCAAGCCTGCCCAATTGGAATGTTTATGTATAATGCAGAAACATCCAAAGTACACATCAGCCACTCTGCCTCCAACTGCATTTCTGAGATAACCCTGAGAAATTCGGTGGTGTCTTGGATCCTTACTTTAACCCATTTGAGCAAGGGTTTAAGATGTAAAGTCAGTAAATGGGATAGAGGTTCAGTAATTGAGGCTCTGCCAGATACAATTTGTCTATCTGGTGAATTTTGTAAACGCTTATGTATTTTAGGTAAGAAATATATGTACTGGCTGGAAGGTTCCCAAACTGTAAAATGGTGAAGTGTGTTGTCCGTTATAATTCCCTCTTCCTTAGCAGCATTCAAGAAAAAATCTATTTGTTTCTTGAAGCCGGTGGTGGGGTCACATATCATTTGTGTATAGTAATATTTATCGGAAAGTTGTCTCATTGCAGCCATGTTATATTGTGACCAGTGCTGTACCACCTTTGTCGGCTGTCAATATTACTAGTTCATGATTATCACCCAATTCCTATATCATATCCATCTCATGTTTTGATAAATTGTTGGATTTCGAAA
>NC_056736.1:781761174-781766174 GCF_019279795.1 Protopterus annectens | reverse complement strand
GTCCTCATGGTTATGTGTATGCAACAGTACATCTGGTTAGTGTAAAAATGAACACATACCACCTGACTGAAAATGTATCAAAACCCAGTTAATAAGAATGTAATAAGAAGCAATGCATTGCAATGCATAACAGTAATGTGTCAACATACTGACAATATCACACACACTTAGCTAGAGGAACAACACCAGATCCAACATGACCTCATACAACAAGCAGCAGTAAATTATAATAAGGGCAGAAAGGGTGGCCACCCAGGGCCCACATCTTCAGGTAAGCTCATGGCCGGCCATAAAACAATGTTAATTTTAATTCACTCATTTGCACCTATAGTGCAAAGTGCACAACAAGAAAACTCTCTCTTTTTCAATGTAATGCCTGGCTGTACAGGAAGAGGAAGCATAGGTTTCACTCCTTACACAGTACAGCAGAAGATGAGAGGATGCACCAGTACAGGAAGTCAGGTCTGAGAGATCAAGAATCCATATCAGTCTTAGGAATTGCTGATTGTATCTGCTAGGAATCTATGAATGTAGATGGGTGCTTTTTGAGAACAGTAGAATTTACTGCTGAGCAGAAAGGAAATGCGCTTCAACGGCAACTGGAGAAGTGTGTGTGTGTGTGTGTGTGTGTGTGTGTGTGTGTGTGTGTGTGTGTGTGTGTGTGTGTGTGTGTGTGTGTGTGTGTGTGTGTGTGCGTGTGTGTGTGTGATGCCCTAGTTAGAGAGCACTGTCTGATTAAAAGACTTGAGCAGAATCAAACCTTGTACCTTAGCTATAGTAGTTGAGAGCCTTAATCCTTAATATCAACTGCCAGACCTTCATTAATTTTTGTTTTCTTTGGTAAATCACTGAGAATTGCAAGCAGTCAATGTCAGTCATTAGAGTTTCATAGTTTTTCTGGTTCCCAAAACACACAAGGATGCAAAACCTGTTGGTCTGTTAACTTTTTAAGTGATTCAAAGCAGTCTGCAATAATCTGTGTCCCTTTTTTGCATAGCATCTCTTATTTTGCCTCATTATTTATGCCCTGTACTTCAGTAATTCACTTAACCACAAAGTGGTTTAGGGCAACTGGAAATTTGCTAGGCTTCTCAGTGGTCTCACAGACTCTGAGCTTAATAAGTACCTGTGAACCAAATCAGTTATGGTGTTAAATTAATCCATTGCAGTAAACAGGAGCATTATCATATGAGCCATGTCCTTTGCACATGATTGTTGGTTTCTTTGTCCTGTTGAATGTTGACAGTATGATTACTATTTAACTGTGAATAAAATGGACAATATAAAGTCTATGAGTTTAAAGTTAATACCACTATAAATACAACAATGAAATAAATAGTACTCTAAGGGTAAATGTCCCATTGCCAAAAATCAATAAAATCAATAATCCACAGTAGAATTAAAGGCCAAGGTATGAGGGCCTCTAGGGAGAACACCACAACAGAAGGGTTTCTTAGAGAGATGGACAATCTGGGAGGGAGACTCAGGAGTAGGGGATATTGCCCAGATGCGATACAGAGGAATCTGTCTGTCATCAATGAACAGAGGGAAAGTACAGCTTCACCCTATCATGGACCACACACCATTTGTGAACGATTAGATGTGTGTCCTCATGTTAATAATTGCTTGAAAATACCTCTATTTTACATTAGTGACAACAAAGAGATAACTGAGGTGTTTATGAAGAATTGGTCAATACTAACAGTTGATTCAGAAATTGGTGAATTAGTGGTGATACACCAAAATTTTTATATAAGAACAGAAAAAATCTGAAGAGGCTCCTTTGTTATAACAAAGGGGTAAAAGAGAAGATAAGGCATGTTCAACACAACCTTGTGGCAGATGTAATTTCTGTCCATACGTCAATACCCCTACTACCTTTATGCACCCAGACTTAGATAGAGAATTAACCTTTAAAGCAGCGGCTAATTGTTCTACATCTAATGTGGTCTACTTGGCCGAATGTAAATGCTACCACTCATTCTATGTAGGGAAGACCAATAGAGTTTTGAAAGACAGGATAAGAGTACATTTATACAGCATTAGGATCAAATCTGAACATAATGCTCTCTCAAAACATGTTATGCTGTCAGGAGATACACATAAATTTAACTTCAGAGTTCTGGAAGTAATTAACCCAGATATTCGGGAAGGAGATATAAGAAGCTCACAGAAAGTAGGAAGACAAATTGGTTTATAGTTCATATTGCTGATAGAAGCAAAGGATTGAATGAAAGGGCTTCCATAAAACCCTTACTTAAAAATAGGAGGATACACAAATAGTGTTTAACCTCCTTTTCCTGCCTTCTTTGTTTATGTGCACATATATTTATATTTATGTCATGCACATCTCTTCACTACATGGTTTTTATTACATTTAACATGTTTTTATTACATTTAACATGTTGTTGATATATGCTGTGGTAAAGTGCTGAACATTATTAGGATGTTCTTCTTAGTATTATATTATATGCCTTTAAGTAAATTGGGTTTTAATTGCTCATGCATATGACTGGGTTACAGAGATTTGATTTTTGTATAAAATGAGATGTAACTGATTTTTGTTAGATGGTCTGATGAAGCTTTTTAGCGAAAGCGCTTACCACTGTTGATGTTTCTACATGAATAGATATATATTTTTATGGTCAAAGAAGAGAACTGAGTGCCTGGCTGATTCGTTGCTGCATTCTTCTGTGGATAACTACTATAAATATGTTTTAATCTAGGTTGTTTTTTGCAGGCACACGTGTGAAATGCTCTGTGTTTGAGCTACAATGGTTTGTAGCACTTAATACAGATGAGTAAGGCTACAAGCTATTTAAGAGCTGTTTCCTATATTACAGGGTTTGATTCTGTCAGTCTTTATTGTCTTCTATGTGACTTTGACCAAGTTGCTTCAACAGAAAGTACTCCTCAACTGCTCCTGAAAAGGTACATTTGTGTCCAGTAGGTTGTCCCAGGCTGTTAGTGAATGCATTACGTATTTGTCTTTTGTATTCTTGCATCCTTCACATAGCCACTAATTACTACATCATTATATGTTATTTAAGTATGAATCCCAGCACATCTCTTGTAGTTAAATGCAGTGTCATTAAATGTGAGTTTCAACAAATCAAAGTTTACTATCAGTTTTCAGTGAGAGTGTTTGGTTTAGTTTAGAAAATGGTTATCAGTTGTCTTTTCTGTTAAATTTGAAAGAAAAGTTTTAAATGAATTCCAACTCTCTGTGATAATTTTAAAAGTAAGAAGTAAACAGTATGTACACTGACAGGTTTGAACAGTGTTTATGGTAACTGGGGAGATACGGCCAATAATAGGATATTGTTATTGCTGGCAGGAGGCTGATTAATTACCTTGCATAGAGCCTTATTTGTTCACAGTCTGGCTCTGTTGACTCTGGAGGTGTATGCTACAACAGTATGGCATTATCAGTCATTCAGGTAGGTCAAACCTGCACTGAGTAATGTCAGAGGGTATAGCTTTCTTGACAACAGTGAAGACATAAGAAATTATAAAAATGAGATGGAGGTATCCTGCAATCATATAAGCCACATGTCCTGCCAGAAAACAACAGTATGCTATATACAGTAATACTTTTGATTTGTGTATGATTTGTGGTTTGTTGAAGAAAAAGTGCTGCAGCATTTATATTCTATTTAATTATTTTTCTTTATTTGTTGCACTAAAGATGAATTAATTCATTAATAGGTCTGGATTGTGTAATATAATACAGATATGTTGCATTTTAGTCATCTAAACATTTTGCATTTTAGGAATATAATTTTGAGTATCTTCTTTACAGCCTCCAGCAACTGCAAAGGGTTTGAAATGTGTGAGCTTATATAGTCTCCATTATTCGGAGTGATGATGAGAACCATCTGATCTTCAGCATCCATTTTGTAGTCATCGCAGCATATTACTGTGATACAGTCTATTCTACAAGACCAGATTATAAAGGATTTCTCCATTTTGTTAAAAACTGTTACTCTGACAGTAGGCACAGATACTACTTGTTAAGGAGCTGCTTCTTGTGTCAAGAATATAGGATTTGAATCCTTCTGCCTTTATTTACCCATTGAATGACATTATTCAAACTACTTAACCAGATAGTGCTTTGGAGCAAATGGGAATTTGTGGTAGGCTCCTTAAAGCTCTCCTGGACTGCATGCCTAGTAAATTTGTATTTGATGTTACTGGTTGCCAGCTGTTCCCTATTGCATAGCTGATCTAGTTAAGAAATGTTAAGGCAGTGTAACCAGCATGCCATTTTTAATCCAACATAGGCAACTTATTCTTCAAGGGGAGCAGGCACTGCATTTGTTGATGAAGTCCTGAAATGTGAAGTTGTTTCTCAGTAGCAAGCTCTGTATTAGTAATAGCTCTCTGTATTGAGAAATTATTCAGATGACTTTTACTTCTGCACAGATTGTGCATATTGACTAAGTATATGTCATCGGGTGGTTATTATTTATTATTCTCTCATAAATACTCCTACTTAAATAGTGCTACACATGACAAATTCTTTTGTTATGATGCTAGTGATCTTTTTACGATGTCATATAGTTCATCCAAAGTAACCAATGAAGTGCATATAATTTATTTCTTCATAATAATGAGGGGTGTACATACTTAAAAAAGTGGCTATAACTCGGTGGGAGTAGGGGGGTATCTGTGGATGAAAGTATCTTATGTTCTTATAATCTGATCATTTTTAAACAGTCTTTATTCTAGCTTTGCAGGACTAGTGTCTATGTATGTGAATTAAGTTGGAATACTTTGGCTACTGTGTATTTGTGTGAAGCAAGTTTGAAATATGTAACTGGTAATTATTATTGCTTTTAATTTTTTTGACATAGACAGCTGAGAAGGATAGTGCGTGGTACAGTGTGGTACAGCACATAGAATTGTCACCTCACAACAAGAGGTTCAATTTTCAGCTGCGGTGCCGTCTGTGTGGTGGAGTCTGGATGAACTCCCACTATTTGCATGGGTTTTCTCCA